>NC_041399.2:125049920-125249920 GCF_900747795.2 Erpetoichthys calabaricus
AGACACTTGAAAGTCCAAGTTCAGAAAGTCGCACAGTGCCCAAAATAAAAAAGAAGTAGTCAGATGTCAAAGTCGAAGTTAAAAGGCGAGTCTTAGCCCACTGTCAAGAGTGTCATACGGAAGTGTATTATGGCACAGAGAAAAGAAAAAAATTAGGGACACTGTGAAGAAAAAAACATATTGAAATGTAAACTTTAGTCTTGAAATTTTCACTTTAATCTCATAATTTATTTTGTCATTAAAGTAGAACATCCTAAACTTCATCTTAAAATTGATTCTTAATTTACTAGTTTCTCAAATCCCTTCATAACTAAAGTAACATGTGTTCCCTGACCCAGTTATTAATTACTACATGCTTCTTAAAAGGGCTTTCTCTTTCATAGACAGGAGAACACAGGCACTGATCTCCACGCAGAATACATTATATTTATGATATTATAGCTCAACAGTTTATTTTATTTTTTGATTTTATTGAAATCACACAACATTCCATAGAAATAAATCAATTTTTACAAAAATGAGATAAAATACAAATCATCCCCCACCCCTGAGAAAGAGAGCTAAGCCAGCAGACTAAAACTTAAAGCTAGTAAAAATAAGTAAATGGATGAATTAATAAGTGAATAAAGATTACGTCAGGAAAGGCATCCAGTGTAAACTTTTGCCAAATCAATATGCGGACAATACAAATTTCCATACCAGATCGGTCAAGCCCTAGGTTAACAATGACCGCCACCAGTACTGTTAGCCAACAGGGTGCTGGCGGAAATTGGGCTACTGTTGGCCAAAAGAAGAAGAAGGACAAGAAGAGGGGGGAGACGTGCCCAGAGGCAGGAGGAAGGTAAACAGAGTGGAACTGAGGGTAGGAACTTTGAATGTTGGCAGTATGACCAGTAAGGGGAGAGAGTTAGCAGATATGATGGAGAGAAGGAAGGTTGATATATTGTGCTTGCAAGAGACTAAATGGAAGGGGAGTAAGGCCAGGTGGATCGGACGTGGATTCAAATTGTTCTATCATGATGTGGATAGGAGGAGAAATGGAGTAGGGGTTATTCTGAAGGAACAGTGCGTCAAGAGTGTTTTAGAGGTGAAAAAAGTGTCAGACAGACTAATGATTATGAAGATGGAAATTGGAGGTGTGATGCTGAATGTTGTTAGTGCATAAGCCCCGCAAGTTGGGTGTGCAATGGATGAGAAAGATGATTTTTGGAGTGAGTTGGATGAATTGATGAACAGTGTACCTAAGGTACAGAAAGTGGTGATTGGAGTGGATTTCAATGGACATGTTGGTGAAGGGAACAGAGGAGACGAGGAGGTGATGGGTAGATATGGTGTCAAGGAGAGGAAGAAGGTCAGAGGATAGTGGATTTTGCCAAAAGGATGGGCATGGCTGTGGTGAATAAGTAGTTTTCAGAAAAGGGAGGAACATAGGGTTACGTACAAGAGTGGAGGAAGATGCACACAGGTATATTACATCCTACGCACAAGAGTCAATCTGAAAGAGATTGAAGACAGCAAAGTGGTGCCAGGGGAAAGTGTAGTTAAGCAGCATAGGATGGTGGTCTGTAGGGAAAGGTGTGCAGCAGGTCAGGGAAATAAAGGATAAAGATGGAAACGTACTCACAATTGAGGAGAGTGTGTTGAGCAGATGGAAAGAGTACTTTGAGAGGCTGATGAATGAAGAGAATGAGAGAGAGAAGAGGTTGGATGATGTAGAGATAGTGAATCAGGAAGTGCAACAGATTAGCAAGGAGGTAGTAAGAACAGCTATGAAGAGGATGAAGAATGGAAAAGCCGTTGGTCCAGATGACATACCTGTGGAAGCATGGAGGTGTTTAGGAGAGATGGCAGTGAAGTTTTTAACCAGATTGTTTAATGGAATCTTGGAAATTGAGAGGATGCCTGAGGAATAGAGAAGAAGTGTACTGGTGCCGGTATTTAAGAATAAGGGGGATGTGCATGACTGTAGTAACTACAAGGGGATAAAATTAATGAGCCACAGCATTAAGTTATGGGACGGAGTAGTGGAAGCTAGGTTAAGAAGTGAGGTGATGATTAGTGAGCAGCAGTATGGTTTCATGCTAAGAAAGAGCACCATAGATGCAATGTTTGCTCTGAGGGTGTTGATGGAGAAGTATAGAGAAGGCCAGAAGGAGTTGCATTACGTCTTTGTGGACCTGGAAAAAGCATATGACAGGTGTTATGTCTAAGAAAGACGCTGAGAGCTGTTAAGTGCAACACCTTCCAAAACCTTCTTTTATTTGTTTCCTTATCTCCGTTTTCTTTTCACAGACCAAAACAATCAAACTCCTCCTAACAAGCAGACCTAACGCACATGGCTGCATAATCGAACCCTGCAATTAAGATTACAGTGCACATATATCACATTTCTCCCCCCTCCCACCAACAGCAAAGTAATTTAAGTATATAACAGAACAGTTAAACATGAAACGTAGTAACAAAATCCTGCAAGTGTCCAGGGCGAGAACGCAACCGAATGGGACGTGGAGATGGCTCCTGGAGCTGAATAACAGGGTCGGCTTCATTCTGTGCTACATCAGGCTGGATAACAGAGTCACCCAGCCATGCGTTTGGAATGGACGAAGAATTTGCGTTGTTTTTGTCAGCAGGATGAAATTCTACAACAGATGATGGTGGAGACACCTTTCGAAGACATGTGGCATGCCACCGAGAACCGTCAGCAAGACCAAATGTGGCTGGGCCAAGCTGTCGGGTGACTTGTACTGGTGACGACCAGAAAGAGGCCATTTTGTTATTGCGATGAGGCTTCCGAACTCTTACCCAGTCAGAGACTGCTATGCTGACCTCCTTGACCCTTTTTGATTGATCAAACCTTTGTTTCATTCTGTGTTGCTGTCTGGTGACAGAGTGCTTAACGTGAGGAATTGAAGGAAGGGCACAGGGCATACTCTGACCGAAAAAAGGACGAAGTCTGTCCAAAGGTAGGGTAAGCTCACGACCTAGCATGAGGAAAGCAGGCGAGACTCCAGTTGTGCTATGCTGGGATGATCTGTAGTGCAAGAGGGTATTAAGCAGAGCCTGATCAAAAGAACACCCTTGTGCCTGGTGTGCCCTAAGGCCATTTTTTAGTGTTTGGTTGAAACGTTCCACCCCTCCATTAGACTGTGGATGGTAATATGCAGTGCAAATATGTTTAATGCCTTTTGATTCCAGAAATGAGGTAAATTGATTGCTTGTGAACTGAGGCCCATTATCCGTAGTAATGGTCTTAGGGAGACCCCAGCGAGAAAACTGTGATTCCAGCATGTTAACGACGACACAGGAGGTGACTGTGCCAGTTGCAGTAACCTCTGGCCATTTTGAGTGTAAGTCATACACAACAACCAAATACCGCTGATGGTGAGGGACACCATGGATTTCTCCCGAGATGTCCATCTGTATATGTTCCCAGGGTTGGGTGGGCCAGGCAATAGGCTGCAATGGGGGAGGGGCCTGGAGACCTGTCTTGCCACTTACCAGACAGGCCACACAATCTTTAACCAGAGTCTCAATGTCCCTGTCTATGCCAGGCCACCACACCAAGTCACGACATCTCTGTTTTAGTTTCACTATACCTAAGTGGCCCTCATGTGCCATTGACAACACACGTGCACGGAGCACATTTGGAACCACAGTACGAAACCCTCGTGCCACACAAGAACCATTCCAGCAAGAGAGTTCTTCTTTCACTCTAGCAAAGGGTAACAGATCCTCAGGTGCCCTGCTAGGCCAACCATCCCTGATAAAGTGGCATACCTGGGATAGTACTGGGTCATGTGCAGAGGCCTCCTGGAGTTCTTGGAGAGATATAGTGGTCTGAAGAGGCATGTGCATCATCTGGACAATATCATGTTCCAGTTGGTCAGAGTCAGGAGATTGGGCTGAAGCCGCAACTGAGCGAGACAGAAGGTCTGCAATAACATTTTCACGCCCCAGAGTGAACTGGAGAGTAAAGTGGTACTGGTGAAGACGGTCAGACCAACGATGTAACCTCAATGGGCAGTGTCCAGTGCCAGATGTCGACAGTAGGGTAGTGAGAGCTTGATGGTCTGTTCTTAGTGTGAAATGTCGGCCATACAGATAAAGGTGCCATCTCTCACATGCCCAGAGACATGCCAGTGCCTCACGTTCACCCACCGAGTATTTCCGCTCTGTTTCAGTAAGGGCACGAGAGGCAAAAGCTATGGGCTTCTCCACTTGACCCTGATTTTGTGACAGCACAGCCCCCACTGCTATAGAAGATGCATCACAGGTGACAAACGTGGGGCTAGAGATGTCAAAGTGGGCTAGAATTGGAGGGGAAGTAAGCTGTGATTTCAGGAGGTGAACAGCCTTGGCACAATCAGGAGACCACACCCACGGCTCATCCTTCCGCAGGAGCTGGCGCAATGGTGCAGTAGTAACAGAATACTGGGGCAAAAACTTCAAATAGTAACTGGCCATGCCCAGAAAGGAAGCCACCTCAGCTGCAGATGTAGGCTCCGGAATGGCGTGGATTGCATCAACGTTTGACTGGAGTGGAGATAAACCAGCAGCTGATACTTGAAATCCAACAAATTCTATCTCTGGCACCGCAAAGACACACTTCTCCACATTCAATGTGAGTTTGTGCTTAGACAGAGCGGAAAAGACCATGTGAAGACGTTTGTCATGAACCGCTGCGGTGGGCCCATGTACAACAATGTCGTCTAAATATATGACCACTCCCGGGATGCCAGCAAACACGGAGGACATGATTTTTTGAAAACTGCTTGGTGTTGAACATAACCCAAACGGTACTCTTGTATAACGAAACATGCCATCATGTGTCACAAAAGCTGTGAGGTCTCTACTGCTGGGGTGGAGGGGCACTTGCAAATAGCCTTGCCTAAGATCCAATTTAGAAAATAAGATAGAACGATAAAACTGTGCCGTGAGTTCTTCTGAAGTAGGAAGTGGATATTTGTCTGGAATTATTGCCTTATTTACTGCACGAAGATCTACGCAGATGCGCAAGCCACCAGACTTCTTTGCTACTACTATGTTTGAGACCCATGGGGAGGCGTTGACTGGTTCAATGATACCAGCTGCTAGTAGCTGCTGCAGCTCAGTGGACACCCCATCTCGGAAGGCCAGCGGGATATGTCGTAAAGGCTGCATAACTGGTGTGACAGTGGGGTTGAGTAAAGGCTTGTGAGTGTAGGCAGTGAGGCAACCCAAACCTGTAAAGAGTCCTGGCCATTTTTGTTGTTGCAGTGAGGTTACCTGTAAGATTTGCATGCCACTTTTATCTAAGACAGAAAATCCCAGGGCAAGAAACAGATCTAACCCCATCAGATTTGCCCCTTTTTTAGTAACATGAAAGCAAACATTAGGCAGAACATCTTTGCCATACTGAACAGTGAGATAGACTGAACCCATCAGGGAGATCTGAGAATTCCCATAACCATTGGCAGTCGTGGTAGGTGGAGACAAGGCCATAGAACTGAAAAACTGTTTGTATGTGCATATATTTAAGAGGGACATTGTAGCACCAGTGTCCAACAAGAGGGAAATGTTCACACCATTTAAACTGACTGTGCATGACTTGAAAGCTGCTGGTCCTGAAATCACATTGTGAATTATAGTTGCGGTGTGTCCGTGCGCACTGCTTGGCGAAGAACGACATACCTTAGCAAAGTGGTTCTGTTTACCACAGCTGCGACAGGTCTGACCGCGTGCCGGGCAGCTTTGAGCTCTGGTCGCGTGTGATCGTGATCCACAGTTTCCATACAGTTTCCACAGTGGTGCTGAAGTTGTCCTGAACGCCTGCGCTGCACAACCTGCACTGTTTGTTCTCGGTCTGTTGAGCTGACTTCGGATGCTGCGGAATCGTCCGTCTGCAAGTGCTGCGCGTAACTGTCTGATGCAGTGGCAGAAGCAAAGCGTTTCGAAAGCTCCGCCGCACAAACAGCTGCAGATTCCACACTGAATGCTATTGTGACTGCATTTGGTAATGTCAAATCATCCTTTTCAAGCAAAAGCCTTTCGCGAACTTTATCATTGCTAGTGCATTCGATTAGCTGGTCGCGGATCATTTCCTCTTGTAATGCCCCGAACTTGCATGAGCTAGCTAGTCCTCTTAAGTTTGCGACATACTGATGCACAGTCTCCCCAGGAAGCTGACGGCGCTGTCTGAAAATAAATCTCCGTAGTAGAGCACTTTGTGGGGCAGAGAAGTGGGCATTCAAAAGTGTAACTGCAGTATCATATGTGTCAGCCAGTCCCAAAGTCCCAAGCACTTGCTGCCCTTCCGCTCCTAAGCAGTGAACGAGTAGCGCCCTTTTGCGAGTGGCCGAAACATCCTCAAGCCCCAAAGCCGTGAGATAGACTTCAAAGGATTGTAGCCAACGAGTCCACGGAATCGGAGGCTCACCAGGTAAAAGTAGGAAGGGAGGTGGTGATGAAAGGGAAAACTCAGCCATTCTCGTCGCCAAATGTTATGTCTAAGAAAGACGCTGAGAGCTGTTAAGTGCAACACCTTCCAAAACCTTCTTTTATTTGTTTCCTTATCTCCGTTTTCTTTTCACAGATCAAAACAATCAAACTCCTCCTAACAAGCAGACCTAACGCACATGGCTGCATAATCGAACCCTGCAATTAAGATTACAGTGCACATATATCACAACAGGGTGCCTTGAAAGGAGTTGTGGTATTGTATGAGGAAGTCAGGAGTGGCAGAGAAGTATGTTTTGTACAGGACATGTACAAGGGAAGTGTGACCGTGGTGAAGTCTGCTGTAGGAGTGACGGATGCGTTCAAGGTGGAGGTGGGATTACATCAGGGATTGGCTCTGATTCTTATTTGTAACAGCCGCACTACTGACATCCACAATTATCCCCAGTCAAGTACACGTCTTTATCTGAAAACAGCATCAGATCGGGGGTTTGGGGGTGCAGGAAGGTGTTGTGAGAGTGTGAACGTGAGTGAGAGAATAAAACTAAAAAAAAAAAAGCTAACTTTGACAAGCACTATAAATTCACAGCGGCTGTTACAGACGCAAATCAAATGTATGTTTTTATTGTATAATAATAACAATAAGAGCAGCTCTCTACTCAAAATGGTAAATTTGAGAAGCTGCCAGCATCGAACCCAGAAGCTCTTGATTGGGAGTCAGCAGTTCTTAGCATTGCACCACACAAGCTGTCGTATCAGCTGCCTACCATAATCTGCTTTCTTTTTTCTTTGGTTATATTCATGAATAAAACTCACTTGTTTTGTTATTCTTGTACCTTCTGTGAAAGTGTTTATTTGATATTTGGACTTCAGGCTTCACACCTTACGTATATACACATGTGGTAAATGTAGGAAGGACGGTCCTTGGGTGTTTGTGGGAACTGTTAACATTTGAATCTGATGATTGTATATAGCGTGGAACAGACCTCTCTGTACTATTCTGTCCTCTGCATCTCCTGGAGTTCAAAAGAAATACCAACATGCAGCAACATGTGGACGCTGGGCAAGATTGGAAAAAAAAAAACCAAACGTGGTCACTGACTACAACCACATGAAGGTATGCAAATGAATATAATGTTGCATTAGTGCAACAACGTTTTCCAAAATGTACAATACAGGTCATAAAATTAATTATTCCAAATGTCATATATACCTAAGTCTCTCTTTTTTGTCATACTAATTCAGCGTGAGCAAAAACACTCAAGAATAAAACTGAATAAAACAAAATTCACATCCACAGTCATTCTCAGTCACGCACACCACTCACATCCACGTCCACAGTTTTCCCAGTCCCAGTCTCATTCGCGCACAAGATCTGACATGGTTTTCAAATAAAGAGGGGGTATAACAAAACAAGTTTGTTTGTTATACTGCGTATTTATCTGAAAATGGAGTCAGATCTTGGGTGGGGGGGGGGGGGGGGGGGGGGGGGTGTGGGAGCTTGAACGTGAATGAGGGAATAAAACTGAAAAAAAAAACGCTGACTTTGACAAGTACTATAAATTTACAGACGCAAATCAAATGTATGTTTTTATTGTATGATACAACTTTGTATTAACAATAATAGCAGCTCACTACTCAAAATGGTAAATTTGGGAAGCAGCTGATATCAAAACTGCGACCTCTTGATTGGAAGACAGCAGTTCTTAGCATTGCACCACGCAAGCTCTTGTATCAATCGCCTACCGTAAACTTTTTGCTTTTTTCTTCAGTTTAATTCTTGAATAAAAGTGCACTTGTTTTGTTATACTTGTACCTTTTGTGAAAGTGTTTATTTCATATTTGTATTTCAGGATTCACACATTATACATTTCATGTCTACATTTTATCAATTATTACTAAAACATGAAAAACGTTTCTGTGTTAACGACGTTTTTACATAGATTGTTGTTGACACGGAACACACATGAAATGTATGTATTCCAAATGATGATGTACTTTTTTACCCTATAAAGCTCCAGCACTTCACTCGAAGATAAATACTGATTACTGAGAAACTTCTTTGCGAATTGAACTGCAGCAGTGGGATACCAGGGATACCAGGCTGCTTACTGCTTATCGACACATTTACAGGACAAAAGACGCTGACAGAGAGGTGAGAAAGGATTTAAGGTGGGCCGGATTTAAGAGTTTTCTCGTAGGCTCTGGTAATTCTTGTGTTAAGCGAGACAGATGTGCTCAACATATAATTTTGAGTTGAATAATTGTATGCATTGTGCATATGGCGCTCGAGTGGATTCTCTGCATTGCTACCTTCCACTGCTTTTAGAACATTAGAACACTCTAAACGAGAACAGGCCATTCAGCCCAACAAAGCTCGTCAGTCCTATCCACTTATTTCTTCCAAAAAAACATCAAGTCGAGTTTTGAAAGTCCCCAATGTCTTACTGTCTACCATACTACTTGGTAGCTTATTCCAAGTGTCTATCATTCTTTGAGTAAAGAAAAACTTCCTAATGTTTGTGCGAAATTTACCCTTAACAAGTTTCCAGCTGTGTCCCTGTGTTCTTGATGAACTCATTTTAAAATAACAGTCTCCATCCACTGTACTAATTCCCTTCGTAAATTTAAACACTTCAATCATGTTACCTCTTAATCTTCTTTTGCTTAAACTGTAAAGGCTCAGTTCTTTTAACCTTTCCTCATAATTCAACCCCTGTAGCCCTGGAATCAGCCTAGTCGCTTTTCTCTGGACCTTTCTAGTGCTGCTATGTCCTTTTTGTAGACTGGAGACCAAAACTGCACACAGTACCCAAGATGAGGCCTCACCAGTGCATTATAAAGGTTGAGCATAACCTCTTTGGACTTGTACTCCACACATCGTGCTATATAACCTAACATTCTGTTAGCCTTCTCAATGGCTTCTGAACACTGTTGGGAAGTCGACAAATCCTTCTCATAAGGTGTACTATCGATTTTCCAACTGCCCATTGTGTATTCAAACCTAACATTTTTACTTCCTATGTGTAATACTTTACATTTACTGACATTAAATTTCATCTGCCACAAATCTGCCCAAGCCTGTATGCTATCCATGTCCTTCTGTAATGATATAACGGATTCCAAATTATCTGCTAATCCACCTATCTTGGTATCATCTGCAAACTTAACCAGCTTGTTACTTATATTCCTATCTAAATCATTTATATATATTAAATATAGAAGCGGCCCTAGCAATGACCCCCGGGGAACACCACTCTTAACATCGGCCAGTTCTGATGAGGTTCCTTGCACCATCACCCTCTGCTTCCTGTGTCTGAGCCAATTCCTGCACCCATCTAAAAACATCACCCTGAACTCCCACTTCTTTTAATTTGATGCCCAACCTCTCATGTGGCACCTTATCAAATGCTTTCTGAAAGTCCAGATAAATAATATCATATGCTCCACTTTGATCGTATCCTTTTGTTGCCTCCTCATAGAATTCCAGCATGTTAGAAAAACACGACCTCCCTCTTCTGAACCCATGCTGACTGTTCAGAATAACTCCTGTCCTTGCCAGGTGTTGCTCAATCTTATCCTTAATAATTCCTTCCATTAATTTTCCTGTGATGCATGTTAAGCTTACTGGCCTATAGTTGCTTGGATCTGCCCTGTCACCCTTTTTATATAATGGGATGATATTTGCCATTTTCCAGTCCTTCGGAATCTCTCCAGTGTGCAGTGAGTTCCTAAAAATATGTGTTAAGGGTTTATATATGTACTCGCTAGCCTCCTTAAGAACTCGAGGGTAAATATTATCTGGTCCTGGTGATTTGTTTGATATCAGCTTATTTAATCTGAGCAGCACTTCTCGCTCTACAATTTCCAAATCCCTTAGTACCTCCTCAGTAGTCCCTGTTACCTCTGGGAGGTATTCCACTTGCTCAGTTGTAAACACCTCAGAAAAATGTAAGTTTAGGGCACCCGCTATTTCACTGTCTGTATCTTTTAATTCTCCTTTACTATTTCTGTTGCACTTGACCTCCTCCTTGACTGTTATTTTACTACTAAAATACTGAAAGAATCTCTTAGGGTCATCTTTCGCCTTATCTGCTATATTCCTCTCCAACTGTCTTTTAGCCTCCCTGATATCCTTCTTAATGGTTGCCCTCATGTTCTCATACGCTCTACGATTCACTTTGCAGTCATTAGTCTTATATGCCTTATAAAGCAGTTTTTTCCTTTGCAGCTTCTTTTTTAAAAATCTTTATTAATCCACCGTGGAGTTTTTTTTAGTTTCCTATTAATTCCAAATTTAGGTATGTATCTGTCCTGCATTACATATAAAACATTTTTAAACCTGTTCCACTGCTCCTTGACTGTTTCCACACTTAAAAGCTTATTCCAGTGTATCCTACTTAGACATTGTCGCATCTGCTCAAAATTAGCCCTATCAAAGTTAAACTTAACAATTTTAGTCTTTTCATCTGTACTCTTACAAAATACTGAGAATTGTATTACATTATGGTCACTTGACCCTAATGGTTCAATCACCTCTACGCCCTTAATTCTATCCTGATTATTACAAAATACTAAATCCAGACAGGCTTCACCCCTTGTTGGTGCTTTAACATGTTGTGTTAAAAAACAGTCACTAATTACTTCTAAAAACTCCTGCTCTTGTGCTCCTCCATCTGCAAGGTTATCCCAGTTAATATTTGGATAATTAAAGTCCCCCATGACTATAATATCTCCCTGTAAACTTGCCTTTTTGATATTACTAAAAAGATGTGTGTTGAAATTACTGTCTGAATTGGGTGGTCTATAACACACTCCTAAAATAAGACCTCTTTCCCTAATATTTTCCAGGCGAAGCCAAATGTCCTCACTAAGATGGAGCTCATCATCCAACTGAAGAGGGCTTATATTTAAATCCTGTTTGGCATAAACAGCAACCCCACCTCCTTTTCTGTTCTGTCTATCCTTACTAAAAAAAATGTGTATCCCTCTATGTTACACTCATCCCCATCTTTGTTATTTAGCCAGGTTTCCGTTATTGCTATATATATTTTCTGAGATATTGAGTGAGAGATCCTTTTCCCACTGTCCTCTTGGATCTTTGAAAGGGAGGGGCTGTAAAATGGTTTTATATATTGCAGAAATGCTGTCTGATCAATATTTTTTCCGGCATCGAGGTAGGTGGGAGGTGAGGAAAATTGGGCAGGTTCTTTTTAACAAAGTTTCTAATTTGAAGGTAGTGATGCAAAGACGTTGTCTATGTACAGATCTCTAAGTGATTTAATCCCAAATGTTTTCCAGACATTAAAAACTGGATATGTTTGAAAGGGTGGAAAAGGTGGTTCTCGTGCAGAGGTACTACAGAGAAAAGTTTCTTTATCTTAAAATGCTTCCTACATTGGGACTGCTATGGGGAATTTTTTTAGTGATCCTCCTTGAGAAATGAAAACTAGGGTGGATTTATAGGTATGGACTTCTCCGTGAATACATTTAATACTGGTCTTTCATCCATTGTCGCGGCAAGACATATTGGCAATCAACAATGGAAATGTTGCTGCCAGAGTCGAACAATGTGTTGAGTTTATAACCATTTATGATTACTTGTCCCATATGGGAAACCATCAGGGTATTAGCAAGGGCACACAAACCACTCTCTGTCCTCCACCTGCATTCCGCCTTGCTCCCAGATAGGTTATCCACCAAGCGGCACGGGGACTTCAGAACAGGCTCCGGTTTATGTGGAAGAGACTTATGGTGTAGGACGTAATCTCTAGGGAATCCACTAGAGCAGTGGTCCCCAACCTTTTTGACAGCAAGGACCACTTTATTAGATGCAAATTTTTCCACGGACCGGTTTTGGGGTTGGTTGGGGGGGGGGGGGGGGGGGGGCAGTTTTATACACAATTTACATAACATTTCTATTATTATTAAAGTTATTAAGCAGTTCGCATACGTTTGCAATCTGAGATTTTTCTTCTTTTTTTGCATATAACAAAGACATATGCTTTACATTTGCCAATCCAACAGATTGCACATCACAAACATTAACACTGCAATCTTTTTTTCGTGTCTGCCGTTTCTATAGGAGGGTGACAATGAGTTAAATTCCAATGGATGTTTTTCAAATGTTGACAAGCAATAAGCAAAAGGAATCAATGAAAACCACAGACAACAAAAACAGAAAAAAAAAAAACAGTACGAGGAAAGTTCGAAGAAAGAGATTTTTTTACAATGTTTCTGTTTGGGGATCGTTGTGCACACGTGCACAACTGAGCTGCGACCACAGATCTAACTGCTCTGTGGATGATTCGTTCAAGCATTTCAAGGTCACTTCGTTGTAATGAAAGCATCTGTTGAATGTACTTCGTAGTAACGTAATTTCTATAGACTCATGTCATATGGGGAAACTGTCGGGACCATAAAAATACTTTGTTGTAATAGTCTCTCACCTCGGTCTCTCTCCTCTCTCTGCACCGCTGCAAAGCCCCGCCCGCCAAGCGTTCTGAAAAGTCTGAGTGAGTCGCCGTTGCCGACAGTTCTCTCGCGGCCCGGCTGTCAGACGGCTGCGGACCGGTAGTGGGCCGCGGACCGGGGGTTGGGGACCCCTGCACTAGAGGACCGTTGTGCTTTCCCAGATTTTGAGGCTGATTTAGGTTTTTTTATTAGCCGTACCAGCTCATCCATTGAATGGAATTCTCCCCACACCGGCTGGGCAAAGTGATGGGGAAGCCCTTGTAAAAAAATAAAGCACGCTATTTGCTGCACTATTTGAAAGGGGATTAATTCAAACGGCCTTAGTCATAATGACACCTGTTCCCAGAGTGCCATAGCTTGCCCCTGAACTGATTCCTTAGGATCGAATTTCCATGCTTTTATTCTCCCTGCCTGCTGGTCTGGGGCTAACCCATTTTTAGCTGGGTCCTTGGTCCCAATGGGTGGCTCAGCTCTCTCATCTGAGAGAACATAATAAGCCCTTTTTGTTTCATCCCCAGAAACCAGCCTACGTCTGTATGTCTCCTCTACACTCTCCTTCTGGTAAGATACTAGCCTGGGGTTGCACTTATGAAGCGGAGCCTGTACCTAGCCTTTCCTGACCACCGGACGAACTCCCCACCCAGAAACTCAGTCCCGATACTTTCCTACCTGGCTGAAGTTTAGGTCCTGTCCCAGTCTCTTCTGGGACAAAATCCTGCCGACTACGCCACTGTGATAAAAACACAGATCAGACATCATAAAAAGGTTTGGGGCAGCCACCTGTATAATATCCCTGGCTGCAAAAGGTTTTTTTTAAGTTGACAGCGATGTTCGCAATACTGAGTCCGAAACAGAACTGATTTCTTGGTGGTAAGATGGCGGCTTTAAAGGCCCATATAGGAAGTGACGTCATTGAGGGCCCCAGGCCCAGAAGTGACGTCATCGAGGGGGCCAGACCCGGAAGTGACGTCATCGAGGGAACCGGAACCTGGCAGGATTTCTCAGGAACGGTCTGCAGGGAACTGAGAAAGACAGTTAGTGCACCCCACTGCCCCCTGGTCAGATGTAGTATTACCATGACTTAAGCTCTTCAGCTGCCTCCTCCTGACACCATGTGAGGTTAGACCACACTTCATAAAGTCCCAGTACTCAGACATACCTAGAGACAGAGCATGTCCAAAACAATACAAACACCCCAACAGCAGTGTATAAGGATTAAAATAGAGATATCTATTGACAGTAAAGACCAAATACTATGAACATAAAATATAATCTTGAAAGTGTAAACCCAAGGAATGATGTTAAACAGTAGCCCTGGATAGGCAGATAACGTTTGATAGTAAGCCCTAATACAATAAACCAAGGGTATGATGTTAACCAGTCCCCTATGAAAAAAAAAATTAAACATACATGCATATAATTGTAATTAAAATGTAAACTAAAAAAGGCCGAGATGGAAATAGGATGTATATTTATGGTACCAGTATCCTTGCGAGCGGATTAAACAGTTGATAAGATCTTTTTTGCCATGCCAAGACCCAATGTGACTCACGATTGTATTTCAAAAAGTGTCGGGATTAGTTTTCTTAGCTCTTTTTCTGCTTCCTTCGGAGGAGTAAAAATGTAGAACTTGCTTTGAATGTCCACTTTCAATTTAGCAGGATACAAGAGGCTGTATCTGATCTCGGCTTTCCATAAGCGCTGTTTAATGCTGTAGAATGCGGCATGTTTAGCAGATGTTGAAGATGACAAATCATGAAAAATAAGAATGTGATTAATTTCAAATATAATCCCTTGTTTCTGTCTGAGAAGTAACATTATATTTAATTTGGATTGCAATTTTTCAAAACACACGATGAAGCTTCCAGGTTTTGAAGCATTTGATCCATGTATGCGGTAAGCTGCTGCTATCTCAGTGTCTGATTTGAAGTCTTCTCCAATTATTTTAGAGAATAGTTCAGCTTTGAATTTCACGGTTTTCAGGGACACCTTCGATTCTGATATTATTCCTTCTGTATCCATCTTCTAGTGCAGCTAGTCTGTCTCTGAGAACATAGTTGTTCAACTATTTTAATATGAGTCATGCACATTTTCTTAGTGTCTTCAAACTGGGCACCAAGTGCTATAAGTTTTTTCTCAAACAGACTCATTTTCCTCTATTCTTTCCTCAGTTTTTTCTAGCATACTTTTAAAGGTGGCCACAAAGCGATTACTTAAACGTTTTTCCTGGTCTTAGATATCCTAAAGCAGCTTCACGTTTGTATTGTGTATGTTCTTTATTTATTTCCTTATATCATTTACATCACTTTTCCTTATATCATTTATTTCTTGCTTTATATCATTTATATACTTCTTTATATTATTTTTAAGCTCCTTTATGTCTTGAGTGGTTGCCATTGTACTGAACATTATCTTCTGTTCGGACAGATTGTTTTGGTCTTCTCCGTCCTTTGCGGGTGAAGTAACAAGCCCAGTTGGAGTCCATGTTGCTGACCATTTTCAGTTTCAATGAGGCTTCTGGAATGAACGAGATCTCCTGGCCTGACTCGCTTGCACATTCGCTCCCACTTTTGCTCTCAGCTGGAGACAATGCAGTAGCGTCGTGTCCCAGCTTTCACCTACCTATTTCAGCTCAGTATCTGGCAGGCCATATCTTGAACTTAAACTTGATGCCTGTTTAGGCTTGGATAAAGCTTTAGCTGATCTTTTCCATTTATTTCTGAGCCTTTTTTCTGCCACTCATGCATATATACTGTATGCTTGCATATACTGTAATTGAACACCCTCGGGTTGAGTAACTACAGCATACCTCGGGATGTTAAAAAACACAGAAAAAATAACACTGCTGCTCACAGAGTTCCACCTCAGACGTCCATCTCCCGTAACGGACGAGACCAAAATCATTTTTTTTTTAACATTTAAAGCATTTTTGACTTTCAGAATGTTTTATGAAAATTGCTTTTGATTTATTTATGATTCATGTTTTTCATGATATGTTGGCCCCTGTTTCACATTTAAGAATTGGATTATAAGTGTAGTTTTTGACAAGACATAACAAAAAATGAATTATGTTCTTTTTATTCTATTGGCTGTTGTGTCTGGCAGAAAATTATCTAGAATATGTGAGCTACCAGTTGATTTACAAGTAGTGGTTTACAAAAAGTAACATAAAAATGCTTATTTTCTGAGTACTTTCAATTGAGATTTTTTTTTCTCTTAGTTAGTTTTCAGACAATGAATGTTACTTTCCTCAGAGTTTGTTAGAAGTAACAGCACTCCTACCTGAGTAAACATTTTCAGATTTTTTTCCACCACTCCTGATGTTCTATTTTGGGTTGCTGCCTTTCTACTCAATGCTACCAGGATAGGCTCTGGGTGCTCATGTGGGACTTATTTAAAAGGCAGTGCTTAAAAGACATACTTGCAAGAAGAAAAACAACATTATTGTTTTATAAAAAAAAATGACATTTGAAACTTCACTATAACAATGGTTTTGGAATAGTCAATAGGTGGCAGTTTTCTATTGGGGGAAGAGCAATAAAAAAGTAAGATGAATTAGAGAAAAGAGAAAATAGTGTGACTGAGCAAGTGCCCTAGAGGTTCAAGGATGATGTGTCTTTTCACTTGTATGTGCAAGTTAAACTAGAATAAACTGCCAAAAAAACTATGTCTAAGCTTCACTTTTGCAACATTCTTCCAGCCACCACAGAATGAAGAGAAAGGGCAAGTTTAAAAACTCTCAACAGTATTGACTTATACAAGTGTGAAATAAACGTAATTTTATTTTCCATTAAAGTCTTGGTGTTGTTCTTTAGCAAGAGAGCTTAACAATTTGGAGATCCTACTGAAATAAAGAAGGAGGACAGGAGAGTGGTAAATCTGGAATGCATAACAACATTAACTTTGGCTCAAAACTGAACTGTAGTTTTGTGGACTAACCTTGGAGGAGTTGCATTGTATCTGAGAATGCCGCAAAAGAGCTGGCAAAGATACTCTGACTGTATTGCAGATACAACAGATAGATAGATAGATAGATAGATAGATAGATAGATAGATAGATAGATAGATAGATAGATAGATAGATAGATAGATAGATAGATAGATAGATAGATAGATAGATAGATAGATAGATACATAGATAGATAGATACTTTATTAATCCCAGGGGGAAATTCACATACTCCAGCAGCAAAAAAAATATTAAATTAAAGAGTAATAAAAAATGCAGGTAAAAAACAGACAATAACTTGAATAATGTTCAACGTTTACCCCCTCTGGTGGAATTGAAGAGTCGCATAGTTTGGGGGAGGAATGATCTTCTCAGTCTGTCAGTGGAGCAGGACAGTGACAGCAGTCTGTCGCTGAAACTGCTCCTCTGTCTGGGGATGACACTGTTTAATGGATGTAGTGGATTCTCCATAATTGATAGGAGCCTGCTGAGTGCCCGTTGCTCTGCTACGGATGTCAAACCGTCCAGCTCTATGCCAACAATAGAGCCTGCCTTCCTCACCAGTTTGTCCAGGCGTGAGGCATCCTTCTTCTTAATGCTGCATCCCCAGCACACCACTGCGTAGAAGAGGGCACTCGCCACAACCATCTGATAGAACATCTGCAGCATCTTACTGCAGATGTTGAAGGATGCCAGTCTTCTAAGGAAGTACAGACGGCTCTGTCCTTTCTTGCACAGAGAATCAGTATTGGCAGTCCAGTCCAATTTATCGTCCATCTGCACTCCCAGGTATTTATAGGTCTGCACCCTCTGCACACAGTCACCTCTGATTATCACGGGGTCCATGAGAGGCCTGGGTCTCCTAAAATCCACCACCAGTTCCTTGGTTTTGCTGGTGTTCAGTTGTAGGTGGTTTAAGTCGCACCATTTAACAAAGTCCTTGATGAGGTTTCTATACTCCTCCTCCTGCCCACTCCTGATGCAGCCCACGATAGCAGTGTCGTCAGCAAACTTTTGCACGTGGCAGGACTCCGAGTTATATTGGAAGTCCGATGTATATAGGCTGAATAGGACCGGAGAAAGTACAGTCCCCTGCGGCGCTCCTGTGTTGCTGACCACCATGTCAGATCTGCAATTCCCGAGACGCACATACTGAGGTGTGTTTGTAAGATAGTCCACGATCCATGCCACCAGGTATGAATCTACTCCCATCTCTGTCAGCTTGTCCCTAAGGAGCAGAGGTTGGATGGTGTTGAAGGCGCTAGAGAAGTCTAGAAACATAATTCTTACAGCGCCACTGCCTTTGTCCAAGTGGGAGAGGGATCGATGTAGCATATAGATGATGGCATCTTCCGCTCCCACTTTCTCCTGGTATGCGAACTGCAGAGGGTCGAGGGCATGTTGGACCTGTGGCCTCAGGTGGTGAAGCAGCAGCCGCTCCATGGTCTTCATCACATGTGATGTTAGAGCGACAGGCCGGAAGTCATTCAGCTCACCAGGACGTGATACCTTTGGGACTGGGGTGATGCAAGATGTTTTCCAAAGCCTCGGGACTTTCCCCTGTTCCAGGCTCAGGTTGAAGATGCGCTGTAGAGGACCCCCTAGCTCTGATGCACAGACCTTCAGCAGTCGTGGCGATACTCCATCTGGACCTGCTGCTTTGCTGGCACGAAGTTTCCTCAGCTCTCTGCTCACTTGCGCTGCTGTAATTGTGGGTGGGGATGTCTCTCCTATGTTGGTATCAGCAGAAGGATGTGTAGAGAGTGCAGTACTCCGAGGTGAGAGTGGGTTAGGGTGGTCAAACCTGTTAAAGAAGAAGTTCATTTGGTTTGCTCTCTTCACGTCTCTCTCAATGGTGGTACCCCGCTTCGAGCTGCAGCCAGTGATGATCTTCATCCCATCCCACACTTCCTTCATGCTGTTGTTCTACAACTTCTGCTCCAGCTTTCTCCTGTACTGTTCCTTCTCCGCCCTGAGCTGGACTCGGAGTTCCTTCTGCACGCGCTTGAGCTCATGCTGATCACCGTCTTTAAAGGCTCTTTTCTTCTGGTTCAAAAGGCCCTTGATGTCACTTGTAATCCATGGCAACAGTGGGCTTTAGTGAAAAGTGATGCAGTGTTATGAGTGTAGTGATGTTATTGACTTGGAGGATGAGTCGGTGCTACTGTATTCGATCAAGAAAGTTAAAATGCTACATGAGGATACAACACACATGGGTGAGCAGAGAAGCCCTGCTGCTGTGCATGCATCTTGCGACTGACAGTGCGCTGACAATAACAGAGAAATGCAGCACCTAAAGATCTACAGTGCAAAGTGAAAGTCATGTGACTATGAACATAGATATTGCAAAGACTTCAGGATTAGTGAAAAGAACTGAGCAAATAAGATAAATTAAGCTTTAGCAGTCTTGAACATCAAAATAATGCTAGACTAAGAAAAGCTTATGCTGAACAAGAAATAACAGAAGGAGCCAAATCTTGGGGTTACTTAGACAGCAAAATTGATCAGACTATACAAACGTTCAGGCAAAATTTAAGAGGTGCTGAAAAGGATTCCACTGACTTATATCATCAGGGAGCAAGAATTGTCACATAGGGGACATAATGAGACACCGTGGAATTTTTGGTGTGAGTACTGGACTTACATCAAAGGGTTTTGTTTGCATCTTTACCTGTACAATTGAGTCCCGGTGTTCCTCGTTTTGAGTAGTGAGCAGTTATTATTATTATTATTACTATAATTAATAATTAATATAATAAAAACATACATTTGATTTGAGTCTGTAACACCTGGTATAAATTTTTGCTACCTGTTAAAGACATTACTGAAGGGATATAAGCAAACACAGAAATGCTGATGAATCATATCTTTTTGGTATCTTGTTGTCACTTTTTGTTATTCAGTTTTATTCTTAAATAAAAGCACACTTAAATCCATGCATGAAAACGTCATTATTTGAAAACACTATGCCATTTGAACATGAGTTGTCATTTAAACATTTTTTTTTTATCCTTCCCGTTATGGTGCATGGTACTGAGAATGCAGACAGGCTTCTCCTTTTTTTGGGGGCATACACTGTCAGCATGGTACTGCCAGATCTAAACACTAGCGTGGAGAATTGTTCACGAGGTGGCTTGCGAGAAGGTGGCGTTACAAACCTTCGGTGCCTTCTGTGATCCTGGGAAATGTGAACTCCCTACCAAATAAGATTGTTGAACTGGCTGGGCTGGTGAAAAATGTCAGGACCTACAGAGAATGCAGTTTGTTGTGTTTTTGCGAAACGTGGCTAACAACTACCATCCCAGATGCTAACGTGGAGCTACCCGGGTTTAGCACATTTAGAGCGGACAGAGACGCAAATACCTGTGGAAAGCGGAAAGGAGGAGGACTCGCTCTATATGTGAGTACAAGATGGTGCAACTCTGGACATGTAAACGTAAAAATCTCCACTTGCTTCAGGGACATCGAACTGTTGGCCATAAGTCTGCATCCCTATTACTTGCCCAGAGAGTTTGGACACGTCATTGTTGTTATTGTATACATCCCTCCTTGGGCGGACGTGGAGATAGTGGGTGACATCATCCATTCTGCTGTTGCTAAACTGCAAACGCAGCACCCTGAGGCGCTTGTGCTAATTGCTGGAGATTTTAACCATGTGACGCTGGACAAAACATTACCTGCCTTCTCCCAGTATGTGGATTGTAACACCCGGGGAAATAGGACTATTGACCTGCTGTATGCAAACGTTAAAGACGCATACACTGCTACCCCGCTGCCTGCGCTTGGGAAAGCAGATCATAACCTGGTTCTGCTTCAGCCTCACTACAAACCAAGAGTGAGGGAGCTACCTACAACCACACGCTCCTTCAGGAGGTGGTCCCCTGAGGCAGAGCAGACTCTAAGAGACTGCTTTGGAACTACAGACTGGGATATCCTGCAGGGATCATATAGTGAGAACATTGAGGAGGTTGTTGACTGCACTACTGACTACATCAACTTCTGTATGGACATTGTAGTTCCAGTAAGAACAGTATGCTGCTATGCTAACAACAAGCCATGGATTATAAGTGACATCAAGGGCCTTTTGAACCAGAAGAAAAGGGCTTGTAAAGGCGGTGATCAGCATGAGCTCAATCGCGTGCAGAAGGAACTCCGAGTCCAGCTCAGGGAGGTGAAGGAACAGTACAGGAGAAAGCTGGAGCAGAAGTTACAGATTAACAGCATGAAGGAAGTGTGGGACGGGATGAAGATCATCACTGGCTGCAGCTCGAAGCAGGGTGCCACAGTCACTAAAACCTCCATTTGCATATATCCTAACCAGAAACCCTGGGTAAATGGGGAGATTCGGGCTAAGCTGAAGGCGCGGACCTCTGCCTTTGGCTCAGGGGACTCTGATGCATACAAAGCAGCCAGATACGACCTCCGGAGGTCCATCAAGAACGCCAAACGGGACTACAGGGACAAAATGGAGTCAAGCTACCACAGCTCTGACACCAAGAGCCTGTGGAATGGACTGTGCTGCATCACTGACTATAAAAAGAAAAACACAGTCAGTGTTCAGCCCACTGCATCTCTTGCAGAAGAGCTCAACACTTTCTATTCTCGTTTTGATGCAGCCAACAAAGAACAGGTGCTATATCCTCAAGGGGGCAGTGAGTCTGTCACTCTGATCCTTGAAACCTCTGACATGAGAAGGTCCTTCAAAAAGGTCAATCTTCACAAAGCTCCGGGACCAGATGGCATCCCAGGCTGTGCCCTCAGGGCGTGTGCTGACCAGCTAGCAGGTGTGTTCACCAACATCTTCAATCTCTCCTTGAGGCAGTCGGTGGTCCCCACTTCCTTCAATGCATCCACCATCATTCCTGTCCCAAAGAAACCGGTGGTCTCCTGTCTGAATGACTATCGCCCTGTTGCAATGACATCGGTCATTATGAAGTGCTTCGAGCAAATGGTCAAAGGTTACATCTGCTCCTCCCTCCCCGACACGCTGGATCCTCTCCAATTTGCTTACAGAGCAAACAGATCTACAGAGGATGTCATTGCGCTAACAATAAACACTGCCCTCACCCACCTGGAAAGAGGAAATACATGTGTAAGAATGCTGTTCATAGATTACAGCTCGGCATTCAACACCATCATCCCCTCAAAACTCATCTTGAAGCTTGACAACCTTGGGTTGGGGACGACTATCTGCAGATGTATTTTCTCTTTCCTCACAAACAAGCCCCAGGTGTTTGTGCCAGTCAGCAAACACACGTCCTCATCACTCATTTTAAACACAGGAGCGCCACAGGGCTGTGTGCTTAGCCCCCTCTTGTATTCCTTGTTCACCCACGACTGTGTTGCAAAACACGACACAAACACCATCATCAAGTTTGCAGACGACACAAACATCATAGGCCTTATCACTGACAACGATGAGACGGCCTACAGAGAGGAGGTGCTGGCACTGAGTAATTGGTGCCTGGATAACAACTTTTCTTTTAACGTCAGCAAAACCATGGAGATGATCGTGGACTATCGGAAACAGCAAGGCAGAGAACACCAGGCCATCTACATCAGCGGCATAGAAGTTGAAAGGGTTAACAGTTTCAAGTTCCTCGGAATAAACATCACCGAGGATCTCTCGTGGACCCTTCACATAGACACTGTGGTCAAGAAAGCTCGCCAGCGGCTCTACTTCCTGAGGAGGCTGAGGAGGTTTGGCATGAATGCCAACATCACCTCAAACTTTTACAGGAGTGTGGTCGAGAGTCTGCTGACTGGCTGCATTACTGGCTGGTATGGGAGCTGCTTTGCCAGCAACCGGAAATCACTACAGAGAGTGGTGAAGGCAGCAGAGCACATCACGGGCAAGAGTCTCCCTGCCATTGAAGACATTTACCTCCATCGGTGCTTGCATAAGACAAGCAGCATCATAAAGGACCACAGCCATCCATCACACCAGCTGTTCTCCTTGTTACCGTCTGGCAGACAATACAGGAGTCTGGCTGCTCGGACTACAAGACTTAAGAACAGTTTTTACCACCAGGCCATTCGACTCCTCAACAGCAACACCTGAACACTTACATACACTTACATTACACCTATATTGCATTACATCTACATTGCACTACTCACACACAAACTGTACCTTCACACACTCTGAATACTGACTGGAACATGCATCTGCACTTTATGGAATATGCATCTGTACTCATAAAACATTATCTGTGCAATAACTGTCATTTGTACTTGCTGCTTATTCAACTCATATTGCTCTATAACTTCTTTTAAAATGTATACATTTTATTTTATATGGCTAGTCTATTTTTAACTTGTAATTTTTTTTTTTTAAATTATGTTTTTAACTTTATTGGATCTAGGCTGAGTGACTTGTTTTTCTCGTCATACACATTTCATTGTATGTTGACCCTGTGTTAACCTATATATGACAAATAAACCTAAACTAAACCAAACCATCGAGAGAGACATGGAGAGAGCAAACCAGATGAACAACTTCTTTAACAGGTTTGACCACCCTAACCCATTCTCACCTCGGAGTACTGCACCCTCCACCCATCCTTCTGCTGATACCAGCAGAGGAGAGAGTTTCCCCCCACCCATAATTACAGCAGCCCAGGTAAGCAGAGAGCTGAGGAGACTTCGTGCCAGCAAAGCAGTGGGTCCAGCTGGAGTATCGCCACGACTGCTGAAGGCCTGTGCATTGGAGCTGGGGAGTCCTCTACAGTGCATCTTCAACCTGAGCCTGGAACAGGGGAGAGTCCCGAGGCTTTAGAAAACATCTGGCATCACCCCAGTCCCAAAGGTATCACGTCCTAGTGAGCTGAATGACTTCCGGCCTGTCGCTGTGATGTCACATGTGATGAAGACCATGGGGTAGCTGCTGCTTCACCACCTGAGACCACAGGTCCGCCATTCCCTCGACCCTCTGCAGTTCGCATACCAGGAGAAGGTGGGAGCGGAGGATGCCATCATCTACACGCTACACCGATCCCTCTCCCACTTGGACAGAGGCAGTGGTGCAGTAAGAATTATGTTTCTGGACTTCTCTAGCACCTTCAACACCATCCAACCTCTGCTCCTTAGATACAAACTGACAGAGATGGGAGTAGATTCATGCCTGGTGGCATGGATCATGGACTATCTTACAGACTGACCTCAGTATGTGCGTCTCGGGAACTGCAGGTCTGACATTGTGGTCAGCAACACAGGAGCAGGACTGTACTTTCTCCGGTCCTGTTCAGCCTATATACATCTGACTTCCAATATAACTCGGTGTCCTGCCACGTGCAAAAGTTCGCTGACGACACTGCTATCATGGGCTGCATCAGGAGTGGGCAGGAGGAGGAGTATAGGGACCTAATCAAGAACTTTGTTAAATGGTGCGACTCAAACCACCTACACCTGAACACCAGCAAAACCAAGGAGCTGGTGGTGGATTTTAGGAGACCCAGGCCCCTCCTGGACCCCATGATCATCAGAGGTGACTGTGTTAAGAGGGTGCAGACCTATAAATACCTGGGAGTGCAGCTGGATGATAAATTGGACTGGACTGCTAATACTGATGCTCTGTGTAAGAGAGGACAGAGCCGGCTATACTTCCTTAGAAGGCTGGCGTCCTTCAACATCTGCAATAAGATGCTGCAGATGTTCCATCAGACGGTTGTGGCGAGTGCCCTCTTCTACGCAGTGGTGTGCTTGGGAGGCAGCATAAAGAAGAAGGACGCCTCACGCCTGGATAAACTGGTGAAGAAGGCAGGCTCTATTGTAGGCATGGAGCTGGACAGTTTGACATCTTTGGCAGAGTGATGGGCACTGAGCAGGCTCCTATCAATTATGGAGAATCCACTGCATCCACTGAACAGTGTCATCTCCAGACAGAGGAGCAGCTTCAGCTACAGACTGCTGTCACTGTCCTGCTCCACTGACAGACTGAGGAGATCGTTCCTCCCCCAAACTATGCGACGTAAACGTTAACATTATTCAAAGTTATTATCTGTTTTTACCTGCATTTTTATTACTCTTTAATTTAATATTGTTTTTTGTATCAGTATGCTGCTGCTGGAGTATGTGAATTTCCCCTTGGGATTAATAAAGTATCTATCTATCTATCTATCTATCTATCTATCTATCTATCTATCTATCTATCTATCTATCTATCTATCTATCTATCTATCTATCTATCAGGAACATTTGTACCGATCTCTCTTTTGGGCTCCTAAAAAAACAAAAATGATGTTTTATGATGGATTTTGTGCCATTTGTATTAATTAATCTCTGCTTTTCAATCTTCCCATATTTTTTTCTTGAACAGTTTGTTTGTTTTTTTTTAAACTGCATGTTTTTCTCGCTCCTGGTACAAAGTAGCCCTACCCGTTGATTCTGTCAGAAAAAAAGATAAAAGTAAAAAAGTTTCAGTTATCTCGTGGAAGACACACGTTTTATTAATGACACATCATTATCTAAGTCTGTAACAACCTCCCAAATTGCCGATCATGATCGTCCAAAAAATGCCCTGAACAGTATAAGCCGTCAGGTTGACCTGTCACCCAGCTTGAAGTGGAAAAGGTGTGTGAATTTAGATTTGATTTTACTCTTGATCCAAATGACCGATCACACTGATTTTTTCAAAAAATGTGTTAAATACTTGTATCAAAACATGTGCAAAGTATTGTGTAATTTGGTTTTATATTTTTAAAGTTATTAATATTTTTTTAATTTTAACTGCCCCAGTTACTAATGTTCCACATTTAAATCTATACTAATAAAAGGCAAAGCCCTCACTCACTCACTCACTCACTCACTCACTCACTCACTCACTCACTCACTCACTCACTCACTCACTCACTCACTCACTCACTCACTCACTCACTCACTCACTCACTCACTCATCACTAATTCTCCAACTTCCCGTGTAGGTGGAAGGATGAAATTTGGCAGACTCATTCCTTACAGCTTATTTACAAAAGTTAGGCAGGTTTCATTTCGAAATTCAAAGCGTAACGGTCATAACTGGAACCTCTTTTTTGTCCATATACTGTAATGGTCTGCAGCTCGCTAGCCGTGGGAGGCTGAGTTGCGTATCGCGTCATCACTCCTCCCACGTAATCACGTGAACTGACTGTGAACGCAGTATGTAGAAAACAAGGAAGAGCCCCAAAGAGCGCTGAGACAGGCTGTGTAAAGGCAGCTTCACAAAAAAACAGATCCTTAACAAATTGTAATTGGTATATTTTCCCTCAATTTAAAAAGGTTTTCTTTTCTTCTTAATTAAAATTTAAAAGCAATACTTCACCGCTGCGAAGCCTGGGAATTTGGCTATATGCAGTGAGTGTGTACGCCTGATGAGCCCAGAATTAGGGGGAAACACGTGTCGCGTACTCTTTGCATTATTTGACAGTAAATTATTTTCAACCATTCTATGATCTGCTTTTCACAACTGAAGGCACCGTGGCTGATGTTAGCTGACTTGCTGGCCAACCATAAGCGTTACCTGGTAGGCAACCACCCATACAATCAGATTGTGATTCAGACTACGAATGCCGTGAATGTAATTACCCCGATCTACATGCTGTCAAATAAACGAACCACACGCCATGGCGCAATGTTAGGGGCTTCGCCTCTAGCGCTGACGTCCGAGGTTCGATTCCCGTAAGGGAGTGCAGTGAGTGTGTACGCCTGATGAGCCAAGAATTAGAGCGAAACACGTGTCGCGTACTCTTTGCATTATTTGACAGTAAACTATTTTCAACCATTCTATGATCTGCTTCTCACAACTGAAGGCACCGTGGCTGATGTTAGCTGACTTGCTGGCCAACCATAAGCGTTACCTGGTAGGTAACCACCCATACAATCAGATTGTGATTCAGACTACGAATGCCGTGAATATATATAAGTAGATATGTATATATATAATATATATATATATATTTTATATGTAAGCATATAAATATATATGTGTGAATGTATGTATGTAGTTGTATATACTGTATGTATGTCTATATTGTATATATATATGTGCATATGTATATATATGTGTATATAATTTTTTTTTTGTACATATGTATATATGTTATTTATGTATATATATGTACATATGTATATATATATATATGTAGATGTGTAAATTTGTATATGTATATATATGTGTATATATATGTGGTATATATATGTATATATGTATATTTGTATATGTATATATATGTGTGGATGTATGTAGATATGTATATATATGTATATATGTATATGTATATATATGTTTACATAACCTCTTTAACACACTACTTCTCCGCTGCTAAGCGCGGGTATTTTGCTAGTCTATAATAAATCGCGATTGAATTAATGGTGACACTTAATACCCTTTAGTAATTGAAAAAGAGTGTTTTGATGTACCATCTTTCCTTTTTAAATCATAATTATCTTCTTTTTTCTGCCCAGAAAGCAAAAAAAATACTTTCGGGAGCATTTGTGTCTTTTATTCTTAATTAAGCATATTTAGGAATAACTGATCAGTTTTTAACAGCTGTGTGTCGTTTATGTATTAGTACATAAATGTCTCTGAACGTCCTGATCGTTTTGATGGTCCGTGGTGAGCAGATAACAATCCATTCAAATAGCGGCACTTCAGCAAAAACTCGCAAGAGATAATGCATGTTGAGACGGCTTTATGAGCGCTCATTTCCCGGTGGAGCGCCCCCTAGATGGTACTATTTTTTTTTTTTCTAGCTGCACTTGATCAAAAACTCGTAAGAAATAATACACGTTGGGACGTGTTTATAAGCGCTCAGCACCCGGTGTTGCACCCGCTAGATGGTTCTATTTTTTTCCGTTACCGTTGTACTATACTGTACATGATTTTAATATTTAATCCTTTTCAGAATATTGCGTGATATGTGTAATGAGTGGATATTTTTGCCTATTGATTTTAAATGTCTTATTTTTACTGCTTTGTTTTACAGAAGCAATATGTTTTTACGTAATGGCTGTACACAAATATTTTTTACATTTTTATTTTAATAATAAATATAAGTCACTATATGAAATATAAACTGATAGTTTTGATATGCAGAGAAATGGATTTCAGGTATGAAGAGCCTTACTTGGACATCGAGAAATGGAGCTTTTTCACCTATAAATAATATACATATATATGTATATATAATAACAAACGTGATTTTTTCCGTTAGCATCTTATAAGTGAATGAAATGACCGCTGCTGCGAGTTTTCAAGCACACTGGATGAAGACCTGCGAAAACTTGGAAGCTTCACTGATCTTTGACATTATATATAAGGTAAGATTATTCACGTTTTGTGCTTTCTGTACATTGCTTAAGTGTTTTTTTTTTGTACATATTTAACTTGTGCATGTAATGTATTATATAATTAAGATGCATTTTGATGTGAACTAATTAATCAAACTTGTCCTTTCATTCTTTTACTTAATCTGCTTCCTATGGTCTCATTAATAACAGTGCACTGTTTAAAAATGCAGAAATATATACATTTAAAGCATAAGGTAAAGCTATATAACAAAATCCAATACTAATCAATTTTTCCATCCCACCACCTTCCTAACCGACTTATATAGGACTTATATCAGGGCCAGTTTAGTGTTACCCACCCACCTAACCTGCATGTGTTTAGACTGTGGGAGTAAATCCACATGAACATGGAGAGAACATGCAAACTCTGTGCAGGACACTTGGGACATAAACCTTGGTGTCCTTGTTATGAGGCAGGAGCAGCACTACTGAGTCACTCTGCCATCTGATGATATTCATTATAGAAAAATGAATTCTCTAATTAAATAGCTTAGTGGTGCTGTGGAATTGCAGGTAATAAAGCCTTACAGAAAAGGCATATGAAAATATTTAAATATTTCAGTTAAATATGAAAAAGCTTCTGATATAAATCTTGAGCATAGAAACAAAAGTTTTTTTTCTTTTTCTTTCTATAGTTAAACTAATTTTCTAAAATATGCATTTAATTTGAGGATTCTACTTAATTGTAATTCATGCTTTTCCACGCTAACATATTTTGTGCATTTTCTTTAACCTTTCTGGATGGCATGATTGTTCAGCTCGGTGCCACAGTGGCAGTGCAGAGACCAGAATTCTCATCACAGGTCCTCCCTGCGTGGAGGCTGCATGTTCTCCCTGTGTCTGCATGTTCTCCCCCAGGTGCTTCTCCCCCACAATCCAAAGACATGCAGGTTAGGTGTATTTGCCAATACTAGACTGGCCCTGGTGTGTGTGTGTGTGTTCACCATGTGAACTGAACTGAATAGATGGTGTTCCTGCCTCTACTCCTTGCTTGCTGGGATAGGCTCCTGCTACCTGCAACCTTGTCCTGATTTAGAAAGTGGATGGTTAAATGGATGGATGACATGATTGCTTTGTGAGATTTATACAGCAATGGGGTCTGTCAAATTCAGATAAACAATCAATGAAGTAACCTACAAGAATACAAAATCTTAGTTAGACCTGAAGCCTTTCAATACAAAACAACTACTGAAAATGTAGTGAGTACAAACAACATAACAAGTATGTTCATGAGTTAACGTATTAGAATACAAACTTTAAAGATGACAGGTTCATTCTGAACTAACAACATACGACTGTAAAATCATGAAATTCAGAGGTCAGACAATGTAAAGATGATCATCTGATTAGAGAGCATGCTGGCCTTGTAGAAGAGCAGGGCCAAGATGGGCTGATTCTGTACACTTTTTAATGGAAGAGAGAAATCGATCTTTAAACCAAATCACATTTTTTGCATTGCATTAAGAAAAATGTTTAAATGTTACATTGTACAAGTTAAAATGACTGTGATTGTAAACTTGGATAAGCAGGTTTTGTAAATGAGTGGATGAACAAATAAAATAATTTAAATTTCACATATTCTTTAATTTGTTAGGAAATGGAAAGAACAGAAAATTAACAATATATCTAATTGATGTTTTCAGATACTGTATTCTTGTGGGAGACACAGCTTCAGAGTTTTGGGAACCACAATTTGCACAGGTTAGTAGAATCAATTCAGTATGGGTGTGGTGTCAATAGCAAAGAATAATACACAAATTAGGGAATCGCCTTTGATTGCACACAAATAAAGATGTAATATTTAAAGAATGTAACAATTGCCTCTTAATATATTATAAAACCATATATAAATTAATTTTGTGGCATTAGGCCTGTGTTAGTGTATTAACAGCAATCAATATTTTAAACAATAATTTGAAATCATTTTTTCTTTTGGCTTCTAGAAAGTAAACTATGGAGGAGAACTTCTTGGGTCAAAACCAAACAGTAACACAGACAGGAGAGAAAAATCTGTGATCAGCTGAGGAAAGAGATCTCCTGTGAGCAAACATCTAGCTCTTCATGTCAAAAGAATCATCTTCTGTACGAGAGCGAATCCCTCAAAGAAAGAGTGTGGAGGACAGTTAGAGACATCAGAAAAGCAGAAAACAACATAAAGGGCAGTGTGATAATGGAGAAGTGCCACCACATCATGGCATTGGGCCCAGTAGTACAAGAGATGGTGATGAAAGCTTTAGGCAGCTGCCCTGAAGGAGAGGAGATGGCAGAGAAGTTTCAGATCGCTCACAGTCTGACAAGAATAAAATATGAAGGCAGAAAAACAAACGTGGAGTACTTCACAATCACAAGCTGTCAACTGAATGTATGGATTTAACATTTGGTCAGAGTTTGTTACTGTTATTTTGAAAATGTTTATTTCACTGATTTCATTATTGCATTTTGAATGAAATATTGTTTTGTTTAATAAAAAAACTACACTGACATTTGTAGCTGTAATATTCTGTTCAATAAAAATATTTTTTCCTGAATCGTGTTTTTATATTTTTTCTCTCTTACTCACTTTTTTTGCATTTAAAACTATTTAGTCTTAGTCCCAGTGGCGTGCTACATACATAAAGCAGTCACACTGGTCGTGTGGTGGGGCCTTAGAGAGGAGCAGAGACAACGCGAGACACAAATCAGAATTGTGTTAGGCCACTGACACTTTACTGTTCGTTAATAAGAAAACCTTCATACCTTGTTAGCAATCAATCGTTATTGCTAGGATTCCTTATATTAATTTTTACTTTTTATAAAACTCACATTAAGTTACTAGGCCTTTGATTTCCTACTTTTCACATAAAACTACAATATTGTTAATCATTATTAATGTTTTTTGTAGTGACCTAATCCTCCTGACAAATTTCTCTTTCTTGAAATTGCATCTTGCATCTTCCCCTCAGAGGGTAAGCAAAATTTACCTTTAGAACAAATTGAAATTACTTAAGCAACAACATTTTTAAAAAGCAGAAATACACCAATTCTGTCAAATCAGCCCTGTCTTTGTGAGACTTCAGGATGTTTGCAGGTGTGCCCTTCGATCACAAAAATACACAAATACAACATGGAATTTACCTGCAAAACACACTGACTTTTAAAATTTGAAAGCCTCAGATCTCAGCTCATGTATCAGACATCAAGACCTGAACAACAATCCATCAGGATTAGAGCTCGGCCTAACAATCCACCTCATCTTATCTTGGCAGTGAAGAGAAAAGGAAAGAAGGAGAGGATGCAAGAGTGACATTAATGATTCAGTATAAAATTTAAATATGTCTGTATAGTTTAAAAAATTCACATCTATCTGTGTATTAAAACTGTAGTGTATCCAGCATGAAGTATTATGGTGCTATAGCCTTTCAACAAACAATGTGCTAAAACCAGGAACCTACTAAGGTTAAGATTAATGGTCAAAACAAATATAAACAGAAAAATATTTTTAAAACAATCACCTTTTTGTGTGACAAAAGTGCCAACTGTGTTACAAAATTACCCTTTTTGGCATGTTACTTAAGAGCCTGACTTGTGTTACAAAAAGGCCCTACAAGTTACAAATGTTCCCTGTGCTGTGGAACAAATGTGCCATAAAGTTACAAAATGTCCCTACTAGAGTTACAAATGTTCCCTGTAGGTTACAAATGGGCCATTTAGTAGTTTCAAAAAGGCCCTAACATCTATCTATCTATCTATCTATCTATCTATCTATCTATCTATCTATCTATCTATCTATCTATCTATCTATCTATCTATCTATCTATCTATCTGTCATGAGGTTTCTGAACACTTTTAGGCCTCCATCCCCATGGGATGACATGTTGAAGCATGACTGCTGCGTCTGTGGTGGATAGCTTGCCGATCAAGATCATGCTATAAGCGCCTTTTGCCAATGGGTAATTCAAGGAACATTATAAATGTAGGGAACAGTATTATTTGGCCACTGACCTGGCCCCAACTCTGCCCATTTGCTGTGTCTGTGTATGTTAGAGTGGTAGTTCCCGCTACAATAAATAAGCGTGCTGCTCCTGTTTCAAGTTGAATAAAGCTGTTTTGCTAAAGTATTGAGACAGCCTCGTGTTTTGAGGTGTAAGACAGTTACTCACGCGTCACAATATCCTTGTCAAGTTGTCGCAGCCAGTTTCCCGATATGTCTTGAGTCATCCAAGCTTGCTTAAAACACAGAGGATTGATTGACTTGCCAATAATGAGAGGATGGGTGCCAGTTGAATTGCTGAAAATTAGAGCTGTCAACCATTTTTTTTCCTCCTTGGCACAGATCACCTTTGAGTGCTAAACTCAAGCACTGTAGATGTCTTCAGGCTTATTAGCTGAAATGATTTTCCTGATTTCACCTGCACACCATTCGTTTGCTTTTTCAATTGGAACTGCAGATTCTTCTGCACAGATTGCTTTGGCTGCAATTCCAAAACAATCCTGAAAGTGAATTAGCCCACCCCAGCTGGCAGTAAAATCTTCATGGCTCAAGGAGATTGACAGTGACTTTGCTTTTTCTTGAATGAATGGCCCACTAATAGGAATGTTTCTTGAACGAGCATCACTGAACCACATAAAAACTGCTTTTTCGACATCTTCAAATGCAGCAGTTTGCATATGTTTGCACTGAGACTCAACTTGAGATTTTTCTTCTATTTTTGCTCAGTCATTCACGACAGTTGATAGTGTCAATGGCGAAATTCCGAATTCACTGCCAATGTCTTTTTTTCTTTTTGCTGAAATCGAAAGCTGCAAAAAATAATAAAGAAATTTTATTCAATTCAATAGAAGAGAGCACGTCTTTACAAATGAAGACGACAGGCTTCTAAGTTGATTTAGATTTTGAAAAGCTATCTTCTTGGAGCTCTAGATATTTTTAAGATGAAATGCATTAAAGTATGTATATTATATTATACAGATACATTTTTAACTTCATTTAAATAATGCATAACTGTTAATAATTAAACATTTAGGGGATCGGTGGCACAGTGTTAGTGATGAGCAGACGCCCAGTACTGGGATTGTTCCTGCCTCGTCACTGTATGCTTGCTGGGACTGGTGTGACCCTGGATAGATAGATGGATGGAATAATTAAACATGTACAATGAAGATATTTCAATGTTCCTTAAATGTTTGGAAGAATCGGCGTTCTAAGCTTACAGATGGTTTGACATTTATTATTGTGTGGCGATTTGTTACGTGGAGAAAGAAAAGGAAGGACAGGAATTGGGGGTTGGTACGTTTGAAAGAGACAGCACTGCTGCAATAAATCATTTCATAGAGGGTTACACACATCCCAGCAAGTATCTTGTGGGATTAATCACTACCAATGCGCCACCGTGCCCCATGTTTAATACATGCTTTAATTCATTTCATCATGAAAATTATATCAAGTATACATCATAGTATTTAAATTTGTTCAGAGAGGTATAATATCATGAATGTAATGAATTCTGTGTCCTGTCGGCATAAGAGAAAGCCTGTTTAAGAAGCACATAGTGATTCACACATAGAGTACATGGAAGAACACACACAATACAAAGCATTTAACACGCTACTTTAGTTATGATGGGATCTAAAAAACTCTAGTAAATTAAACATTGATTTCAAAATTAAGTTTCTGACATTCTACTTTAATGACAAAATAAACAACATGTTTAAAGTGGAAAGTTTGAGATTAAAGTTGACATTTCAAGCTTTTTTTTCCACTGTGTCCCTATTTTTTTTTTCTTTTCTCTGTACCATAATAGGCTTCCATATGACAATCAGATGGTGGGCTACAACTCGCTTTTTCATGGCGACTTTGATATCTGACCACTTCTTTTTTATTAAGTGCACTGTGCGACTTTCTTGAACTTGAACTTGGATTTATGTAGCGGAAATGCTTGGAAGTTGGCTTACGCCCGGTTTTCTGCATCTGAATTTTTTTGTACGTACAGACATTTCGACTTTTTTACATACGCCATGTGTAAGAGCCATTTTCCTTGTTCTATAAGATTCATGAATGTTTATTAGATGACAATGCATAAACTATGGAAGGTTCCTATAACCCCCGTGAATAGAATCGTTTTGGTATGTTCTTGCCATTTCTAATAGCTTGGAGTAAACATCACTGTTCAGTTACTTAGTGTCAGCCTTGCCTCGTATAAGGTGTGGAGGCATACGGTTTTTAACCGTGACCGCACGTTATCGTGCCTAGGCACTTGCCTATGTGCCAACCGGCTTAAGAGCCTTTAAGAAAATAAGAACCTTTAAGTAGGAAAGAAGAAATTAAGAACCTTTAAGTAGGAAAGAAGAAATTAAGAACCTTTAAGTATAAAAATACTAAAGTCTTTCAAGAAAAGCTAAGTTTATAGAAGATTCATTTTTTCCTTTTTTTTTGCCTTTTATTCTACGTGTGTAACTATTTTTTCTTTTATTCTTGTGTGGACTATTTACTTTTACCTTTCACTAAATATCTTTAAAAACAAACTCTTGGACTCTGAGAATTCTTTTGACACGCGTCTTACCCGTGCCTGATGACACCTTATATATTTCAGCAGCTACACTAAAGTTAAAAACCTGCCTAAAATTTCAAAACTGCCTAAAATTGAAATCGGCCTAAGAAAGAAAATTTGAAATTACCTTGGATTATAAAAGAAAGCAAGTCGGACTGCGATGAAAGAAAACAACTACGACTGGAAAAAGATTCAACAGGTATCTTTCATCTTTGTTTTCCATCGGAGTAGGACATATTTGAGAATTGTTATTGCTCCTCGTGAGACTGTATAAATTATAAGGGAGCTTAAACACCTAATAAAATCATCATGGCCCCAGTATCCGGCATTCAGAAGAAATATCTGCGAGACGTGAATGAAAGTCGCTTTGAATATGATGTTTCTACAATGGAGAACCATCTCCATGACGACGGAAAGCCGTTCAATACAGTGACAACCAAACTTCAATCAGAAATGGATTACAAATATAGACAATTATCTGAATCTATGAAGAACATAACGGATTTACAAAAAAATGAATATAACTGTGAAAATATAAAATTAACTTTCGAGAATCTGTTCGCCAACCTGAGAATGGAATACAAAAAGTTAAGAGTGAAACTTTTATCCATCCAGAACATCGAAGATGCAAGTATTCGTGACTTTCTACGTAACAATGAAAGTAAAAACATTTCTCAGCAACAGCTTTATGAACAACAAAATAAAGCACCAGCACCTCTTCAGCAATTGCACTATGAACAGTGTCTTGATCAACTGAAGGAACAACAGTATATGACTCAAGTGTCTTATGTGTCATACAGTAAAATCCCAATATTTGACGGCGATCCATCGAAATACAGTGATCCCTCGCTATATCGTGCTTCGCCTTTCGCGGCTTCACTCCATCGCGGATTTTATATGTAAGCATAATTAAATATATATCGCGGATTTTTTGCTGGTTCGCGGATTTCTGCGGACAATGGGTCTTTTAATTTCTGGTACATGCTTCCTCAGTTGGTTTGCCCAGTTGATTTCATACAAGGGACGCTATTGGCAGATGACTGAGAAGCTAGATTGCTTACTTTTCTCTCTCTCTTGCGCTGACTATCTGTGATCCTGACTTATGGGGATTGAGCAGGGGGGCTGTTCGCACACCTAGACGATACGGACGCTCGTCTAAAAATGCTGAAAGATTATCTTCACGTTGCTATCTTTTGTGCAGCTGCTTCCTGAAACGACAAGCTGCACGGTGCTTCGCATACTTAAAAGCTCGAAGGGCATGTATTGATTTTTGACTGAAAAACAAACTCTGTCTCTCTCTCTCTCTCTCTCTCTCTCTCTCCCTGCTCCTGACGGAGGGGGTGTGAGCTCCCGCCTTCAACAGCTTTGTGCCGCGGTGCTTCGCATACTTAAAAGCCAAACAGCCCTATTGATTTGTTTGCTAGAGATTGTTTTCTCTATCTATGTGACATTCTGTGCTCCTGACACGCACTCCTTTGAAGAGGAAGATATGTTTGCATTCTTTTAATTGTGAGACAGAACTGTCATCTCTGTCTTGTCATGGAGCACAGTTTAAACTTTTGAAAAAGGGACAAATGTTTGTTTGCAGTGTTTGAATAACGTTCCTGTCTCTCTACAACCTCCTGTGTTTCTGCGCAGATCTGTGACCCAAGCATGACAATATAAAAATAACCATATAAACATATGGTTTCTACTTCGCGGATTTTCTTATTTCGCGGGTGGCTCTGGAATGCAACCCCCGCGATGGAGGAGGTATTACTGTATGTGGATTTTATAAGAACATTTGACCAAGAAATTGACAATGTGATAGAGAATCCGCAAGACAAATTGGAATTTTTGGCACAGTTTACAAAAGGTCAGAGCGATTATGCAATCTCTCCTGGTGAATATACGAACATTATACCTGACTTACAAAGCGGACAACAATTTGAAAGTAACAATAACATTCGTATTAAAGTCAGTAAACTTCCTCAAGATCTACAAGCACCGCAGCAATGCAAAGTTCAGAGTATTGAAAGTATGGAGAGCAGGCGAACCCCTCTCTCCGATCCTGCGAACGTTCTGGACAAACAGACAACATCAGCTTTGAACCCCGTGTGCAGCTCAGCTCTACAAAGCCATACCTTCAAGCAAGAAAAGGACAAAGCTGATCAAGAGAAATATGCTTTGAAAGGCGTCCTAAGAGAAAGCAGTTTTGCTACAAACATTTCTGCTGCAAACGAAAAAAGGGATACAGACACCTCAGTCGAAACGGCGGAGATGGCTGGACGTACAAGCGGTAAGCTCTGTCATTTTTGCAATGAAAATCACGATCTTAATGAATGCAGTGCAATTCAGAAACTAACTTATGAAAGTAGAATTGACTTTTTGAAATCTGAAGGCTTATGCTTTAAGTGCCTTAAACAAGGACATTTTAGTAAAAAATGTGAAGAAAAGATTAAATGCCAAATATGCTCTCATTTACATCTAGTAATTCTGCATATGAATAAGGAAAAAGGCACCAACGATAAAGCCGGACCTCCTAAAGAGGATAACGCTAAGTTGGAAGAGAAGAATGTTTCTTCTGCCCATATTTCTGTTGAACCGCAAGAGACTTGTACTGATACCGGGGCCAGTAAAGAGTGTGTCTTAACTGTGACTCCAGTTGAAGTTAAGTCTGAAACGAGTGAAAAATGTGTAGAAACATCTCCTCCAAAAGACTCAGCAAATCTGTTATGCCAGAAGAGGCAAAACACCCTGCAAACATTCAGAAGAATTCGCATATTGCTACTGTCATTATGCAACAAGTTCATAAAGAAATTAGACATTGAGGGCGTAATTACAAGATGCTACACCCTGAAACTCCTTGGTAAAGACAATACCAGATGCAAAGGGGGCAGTCAGAAGAATTTGTGCGCAGACCTAGACCAGCACACTGGACATACATGTGAACAAACTGCGCCTGCTCCAGGAAACAGCAAATGATTGAAATGATCGATTTTTCTTTTTGCATGTTTAATTATAAATTTCTTAAGTTTAGTGCTTGTGTTTTTATAGTAGAATCTAAGTTTTAAGTAAGTAAGTTTTAAGAATGTTTAGTAAAGTAGTAAAGGCTCTTGGTAAGTAATGTCAAAGTAATTGATTTCTGTCCTAGCATAAACAATTAGGGGCTGGATGTGTAAGAGCCATTTTCCTTGTTCTATAAGATTCATGAATGTTTATTAGATGACAATGCATAAACTATGGAAGGTTCCTATAACCCCCGTGAATAGAATCGTTTTGGTATGTTCTTGCCATTTCTAATAGCTTGGAGTAAACATCACTGTTCAGTTACTTAGTGTCAGCCTTGCCTCGTATAAGGTGTGGAGGCATACGGTTTTTAACCGTGACCGCACGTTATCGTGCCTAGGCACTTGCCTATGTGCCAACCGGCTTAAGAGCCTTTAAGAAAATAAGAACCTTTAAGTAGGAAAGAAGGAATTAAGAACCTTTAAGTAGGAAAGAAGAAATTAAGAACCTTTAAGTATAAAAATACTAAAGTCTTTCAAGAAAAGCTAAGTTTATAGAAGATTCATTTTTTCCTTTTTTTTTGCCTTTTATTCTACATGTGTAACTATTTTTTCTTTTATTCTTGTGTGGACTATTTACTTTTACCTTTCACTAAATATCTTTAAAAACAAACTCTTGGACTCTGAGAATTCTTTTGACACGCGTCTTACCCGTGCCTTATGACACCTTATATATTTTAGCAGCTACACCATGTTTTAGTGTGAATTCTACGCACAGCATTATGCATGGGGCCCAAGGTCATGTCACTTGTAGAAATTCTCAGATGATCAGCAAAACCAAGGAACTGGTTATTAATTTTTGCAACGCCAAACAACCTCTATGTCCGGTCACTATTCAGGGAGTTGATGTAGAGGTGGTGCACTTCTACAAATACTTAGTGGTTCACATCAATGACATGTTGGACTGGTCTCATAACACAGAAGGGCTATATAAGAAACGACAGAGCAGGCTCTGTTTTCTTAGAAGACTATGTTCCTTTAATGTGGGAAGTAACATCTTTCACATCTTCTACAACTTTGTAATGCCCAGTGTGATATTCTTTGCTGTGGTGTGCTAGGCTAGTAAGGTCACTTCAAGAAAAGCTCACCAGATTAACAAGCTAATAAAAAGGGCAAACTTAGTAATGGGATGCACTCTAGTTCCCCAGAAGGTAGTAGCAAATTAGAGAATTAAGAACATTAGATCAATCTAGATGAGAACAGGCCATTCAGCCCAAGAAAGCTTGCCAGTCCTATCTACTTAATCTTCTAGAAATACATCAAGTCTAGTTGTAAAAGTTGCTAATGTCCTACTGTCTACCACACTACTTGGTAGCTTATTCTAAATGCCTATGGTTTTCTGTGTAAAGAAAAACTTCCTAATGTTTGTGTGAAATCTATCCTTAACAAGTTTTCAACTGTGTCCCTGTGTTCTTGATCACCTAATATCAAAATAACAATCTCAATCCACTATCCTAATTCCCTTCATAATTTTAAACACTTCAGTCATACAAGATAAGATAAGATTCCTTTATTGTCATTGAATAACACATACAATAAGATTCAGGAACACTATGGTGTGAAATGGTGCTCAAAATATAATTTTAAAAACCACACATCTAATATTCTCATATATTAAGCTCAAACATTGCACAAGTGTCAACACATGCAAAAATAAAAAGTTTTTTTTTTTTTTAAAGTGTATCACACAAGTTAAGATAATAAATAAATAATAATGGTGAATATGATATTGCACAGTTGTCTATAAGGTGTGTTATTTCTATACAGAATTAACTGCAGTAATCTCTTTTTGGTAAAAACTGTTCATCTGTCTTGTGGTCCGTACTCTAATGGACCTATATTTCTTCCCTGAGGGTAAATGTTCAAACCGTTTGTGAGCTGGATGATATATTTCCTTTACAATGCTGGATTTCTTCTGTAGACATAGGGAGGTGTAGGTGTCTTCCAAGGTAGGCAATGGTGTGTTGGTAGTTTTCTCAGCTGTTTTTATTATTCTCCGCACAGCCTTTTTGTCAGCTGATGATATACCACACGAGTTTCACAAGAGTTAGGACACTCTCAATGGAACAAAGCTAGAAAGACACCAGAAGCTTTTATAACAGATCAACTTTCCCGAGAGTTCTCGAGAAGTAAAGTGGCTGGTGTGCTTTTTTAACCAGTGAGTTTGTGTTTATTATCCATGTGAGATCTTCTGAGATGTAGGTACCCAAGAACCTGAAACTAGAGACTCTATCTCTACTTAGTCACTGTTTATATACAGTGGCTGGTGGTTAGCCTGTTTCTTCCCACAATCAATGATCAGTTCTTTAGTATATTTAGTATCAAGTTATTCTCTCACCAGTCTGTCAGTCTTTGTACCTCCTTTCTGTAGGCAGACTCGTCTTCATTAGTGATCAGCCCCACTATTGTTGTATCGTCTGCAAATTAATAATGGCATTGGTATTGTGGGCTGGTATGTAGTCATATGTATACACAGTGAAAAAGAAAGGGACCAACACTCAGCCTTATGGTGCTCCTGTGCTGAGTGACAAAGTGGGGGAGCAGTGGGGGTCCATCTTAGCTGACTGTGGTTGGTTTGTTAAAAAGTCCTGTGCCCACAGGCAGATTTTATGTTGAAGGCCTAGGTCAGACATCCACTCTGATGTGTATGATGGTTATTAAAAGCAGAACTGTAATCCACAAACATCAGCCATGCATATGTTCCCCCCTGTTCCAAGTGGAGCAATACAGTGTGGAGGATAGCAGAAATGGCGTAGTCTGTTGACCTATTGGATCTATATACACATTAGTGAGGATCTAGAATGGGTGGGAGAGTAACCTTGATGTACTTGAGGACCAGTCTTTCCAGACACGTCATGATTGCTAGTATTAATGCTACTAGTCTGTAATCGTTGAGGCAAGTTACTGCAGTCTGCTTTAGAACTGGTACTATGGTGTATGTCTTCAGCCAGGTAGGGACAATGCACTGTGATAGATATCACAGCACAGTCTCTGAGAACCTGTCCAGGGACACCTGTACATTGATATTCCGAAATATGCATATGACTTTAGCTGACTGTATAGTGAGTACCTGGCTGTTGGTATCTGGATCTGGAATAGTGGTTGTGACAGCCTCTGGCCTCTCATCATCCATCCATCCATTATCCAACCCACTATCATGGCACCCAAAAAAGGGGTTGAGCTGCTCTGCCAGTGAGGGACTACTGTTACCAGTGGCTGAGTTGGTATTGTTGTTTTATTTAATAATGTAACATATACTTTGCCATGCATAGCGGGGGTCTGAGTTGTCAAAATAATTCTCAATTTTCCACATACAGGCTGCTTCGGGCATCTCTGATGCCCCTCTTCAGTTTTGAACTGGCAGCACTATACCTCTGTTTGTCATCAGAGTGGAAAGCCTTGTTACAAGCCATTAGCAGGAGTCATACATCTCTTGTCATCTACTGCTTTTTGTTGGAGAAAGCGCAGATTTGTTTTGTTAGAGTGGCATTGTCTATGCAACTTTTTACATAAAAGAGAACAGCAGAGGTGTATATATCAATACTGTCATCTTCCAATACACTCCAGTCAGTGCTACTGTAGCAGTCCTGGAGATGTTCAGAAGCTCCCTGTGGCCACACCTCTATGTCTCTCACAGTTGGTTTGACTGTGTTGATAAGAGTTATGTTTTTTCCTTTCATACAACACTGAAAATGTTGATAGAATTTGGTTAGCACAGCCTTTAAATTGCCTGGTTAAAATCACCTGCTATTGCAAACACTCTATCTGGGTGAGCATTCTTTAGTTTGCTAATGGCAGTTAGCAGAAAGCCCAAGGCAATTGTAGTGTTAGCATTCAGAGGTATGTATACAGCTGTCACTATAAGTGTAAGTTTTCTTGGCAAATACAATGAACAACATTTTTGACACATACTCGAAGTCCAGAGAGGAGTGAGTATTAATCTTAACTTTAATTAATCTTAACTTTTGTACACCAGTTGTTGTTTGTTTCTGGTCCTGTTGGATCGGTGTGCTACGCTGCCCACTAGCATAATAGCCTCATCCAGAATCATTAGGTTGAGCTATGTCTCTGTAATGATCATAATGCAGAAATCCTCTGTTTTTCTACATTGAGAAGTTAAGTACCAGCTCCTCTGGTTTATTAAGGAGTGATCTTACATTTGAGTCAAAGAGACTTGGCAGAGGTTTATGGAACACGACTCTTAACATCAGCCAATTCTGATAAGGTTCCTCACACCATAAGCCTGTGCTACCTGTGTCAGAGCCAAGATTGCACCCATCTTCAGACAACACACCAAACTCCCACTTCTTTTAATATGATGCCCAAACTCTCATTTAGCACCTTATCAAATGCTTTCTGAAAGTTACGATAAATGATATCATATGCTACACTTTGATCATGTTATTTTGTTGCCTCCTCATAGAATTCCTGCATGTTGGTAAAACATGTCTGAACCCATACTGACTCACTTAATTTTACCCATAATAATTCCTTCCATTAATTTACATGAGATTTACATTATGCTTTCTCGCCTATAGTTGCTTTTATCTGCCCAATCACCCTTTTTATATAATAGGATAATATTTGCCATTTTCCAGTCCATTGGAATTTCCCCAGTGCAGAGTAACAAGGGTTTATCGATGTACTCAATAACCTCCTTAAGAACTCAAGAATAAATATTATCTGGTCCTGGTAATTTGTTTGACTTCAGCCTATTTAATCTAAGCAGTACTTCTTCCTGCACAATTTCCAAATTACTCAGTACCTCCTTAGTGGTACTTTTTACTACTGAGCAGTTATCTAATTCCTCACATGTGAAGACCTTAGACAAAAAATGAGTTTAGAGCATCTGCTATTTCACTATTTTTAATTCCCCTTTACTATTCCTGATGCACTTCACTTCATCCTTAACTGTTCCTTTTACTATTAAAATACTGAAAAAATCTGTGTCAGCTTTTAACTTATCTGCTATATTCCTCTCTAACTGCCTTTTAGCCTCCCTAATATCCTTCTTAATGGTTGCCCTCGTGTTCTTATACTCCCTACAATTCACATTGGAGTCCCAATGCCCCATAAACCTATATCCTCCTACCTTACGTCAAGATTTGTGACACATGTTAAGCCTTCTAATATCCTCAGTCTTACCAAGGCTGGTGCATGTTAGAAGCAGAACTTTGGAGAAGACTACAATGTCATTTCTGCTCCTCAGCCTGACACCTAGCTCTTTAAATTTGGATCACAGACTACCCTTATGTATGTCACTTGTTCCAATATTAACAATAACAACTGGATCTCCCTCAGCTCATACTTGAGCAAACCTGTGCTTCATTGTCCCTAATGACTGAGCCCCCAACTATCAATACCTCTCTCTTTCTGGGAACTGGTTTTGAGGTGGCCCGTTGGGAATCTTCATGTCTGCATACCACCTCAGAATCTTCAGAGACTCCGTCCAGCTCCGCGAGGACCTGAAGATGGTTTGACACTTCTAGTTCTAGGGTTGATGCCTGAAGACAGTGGGCACCCTTTACTGTTCACCTTGTGAATGTGACCCACCTCTCTCTACCTGTATGGTCTGGAGTCTTAGGGGTGCATACTATCTCTCTAAAGTATACCTTGACCAGGTCTTCCAATTCTCTACTACAATGCATGCTCACCAACTCCTCCTCCAGTTCAGAAACCCTCAGCTTGAGGTTTTGGGTCAGCTGGCATCTCATGCAGATCTAGCCCTCAAAGAAGATTGGTTCCTCCATGCTATCATCTAAAAAGTCCAGAATTTGGAATTTGAATTTGACTTTGAATTACTAAAACTCCTGAAGTTTTTTTCCTTTTTTATTAAAATTCACATGATATAACTTAAATGGTAAAACTAAAAAAAATTAAGCCAAAACTTAAAGAACTGCTAAAGTTATTTTATTCCCTTTGACAACTTAAGCTCCTGTCATATTCCCCCCCCCCCCCCCCTCGAACCTCCTGCTGTTTGTACCTCTATGAGGTTAACTTTATTTTTCTCTGTCTGTTCTCCTCTCATTCATCTTATTCCTTACTTAAAAGCCCTCCACTCACACTTTGTATTCCTTTGTATTAATGAACCTTTACACTTTCAGATTCTTAACTGCTCTACTTTCCTGACTGCTAAAACTGTTTGATCTAGTAAATTTTTTACACACTTTTGCCTTCTTGCTATTAAAAACTCACTTATTGAATATCAACTGCTTATTAATTTCTTACTGTCTTGTCTGCTTCTACAGTCGCTTGGCCCTGACCTTAACACTAGTCGCATGCCTACGTACCTCTGAGCTCTTCTGTTTACATCTTTGAAGTTGGCTACTGCCTTTTTTTCCCACTTAGGAATCACTGATTCTGTTTCTTTTAACTATTCATCGCTATTTACTTACAGAGATGACAGTGTCAGCAGCTGCTGCTTACTGCCCTGCTTCACCGACACTAGTTGGAATACAAAAAACAAGAACAAGGACAATACAAATAACAAGTAACTTTTCCAAACATTGCTCCAAACTGCTGCTTTTGCTCCTGTGGAGGCCAAAAAAACAAAAAAACTCTTCTAAAGGGGAAAACAGCTTTTAAAACACCATATGGCTCCTTAGTAGCATTCGAAACACAAAGCTTTTAGGAGCAAAATTTATTTTTAATTAACTCACACCACAGAACAGAAAAACTCTCTGCTATGTCTCTTCCTTTGCATGGATGACATCAACACATCAGTATGTCTAAGTCTCCAATCAGTATATTCAGTACATGTTCATCATGTTGTATTGCATCAGCTTCTATCTGTTGTGATTACCTCGTATGTACATACACACATACACAATATTACATACATTACATACTCTGGAGTGCCGACAAGCACAAAGGATGTGTCTGGGAGACCCCGCAGCACTAAACAAAGAAACACCAAGGGACCAGAGTCCTAAACAGACTGAGGAAATGAGCCCATGCGCTCCACTGCCCAGCATTTTACTTGTGAATGTACAATTGCTGTACAACAAGCTGACTGATCTCATTGCAAGAGTGACTTTTCAATGGAACGTGAGAGACTATAACATTCTTTGTTTTACTGAAATATGACACACCCCTAGTGCAAGATCAAGCAGTGACTCTGTCAGACTCCTTTTCCGTTTTCCGCATGAACAGAACGGCGGAGGCTAACGAGGCTAAAGGTGAGGGAGTCTGATGGTGAACACCAAGTGGTGTGAGGCAAAGAACATTTCTGTTCTCTGTTCACTCCTGCTTGCCTCACTTTGAATATATAACCATCAAATGCTGTCCATTTTACCTAACTCGTGAGTTCAGCTTGGTTTTCACCACAGCAATGTACATCTCATCTCATGCAAACACTGGTATGGTTTTGTCTGAACTAGATGATGTGTTTAATGCGACTCAAAACAAACACCCAGATGCAGCGATTACCATGGTGGGGGACTTTAATGAAGTGAACCTCAGACAACTTATGCCAAATCTTCACAAGTACTTTACATGTTCAACCAGAGGCTCTAACACACTGGATCACTGTTACATGTGCTACAAAGCTACAAGGGCCACAAAGCTGTTTCACTACCAGCATTTGGGAGATCAGATAATAACGCTGTTTTCCTCATGCTGTAATATTAAGAAAAGTTTCTGGTCTGCACAATCATAAACCACACTACAGGACACGCTCGATGGTGTAGACTGTCATATGTTTCCGGTCATGCGCAGACAGATTTGCGGAAGTAGTTGTCAGATTTGTTAGCATGCTTGAAAATGACATTATCCCCATAGTAACAATAAAGACTCTTGCCAACCAAAAGCCATGGGTTGGTGGAACTATCCATAAGGCAGTGAATGTCCGTACCACTACATATAAGGCAGGACTCACCACCATATGATATGAGCGCTTATAAATCTGTTTCATATGGCTTGCCTTTCTTAAGTAAAATCCTAGAGAAGGCAGTTATTATGCAGCTAAATGACGACCTCAGTAAACATGTTATTCTTGATAAGTTTCAGTAGGGTTTCAGAACAAATCACAGTACAGAAACTGCACTCATTAAAGTAGTAAATGTCTTGCGGGTAAATACAGACAGATGCTGTTTATCTATTCTCATCCTCTTAGATCTGAGTGCTGCATTTAATACCATTGATCACAATATTCTTAGAAATCACCTTAGTCAATGGGTGGGCCTCTCTGGCAGTGTCTTAAATTGGTCTGAGTCCTACTGGCAGGTAGAAAATTATTTTGTTAGTTGTGGTAATTATACTTCAAAGATACATGATATTCTATATGGTGTTCCACAAGGCTCTATCCTGGGTCTGCTGCTCTTTTCGATTTACATGCTTCCATTAGGTCAGATTATCTCGGGGCATAATGTGAGCTACCACATCTATGCTGATGACACACAACTGTATTTATCAGTAGCGCCTGATGACCCAGACACTCTTGATTCACTGACACAATGTTTTACTTGTGTTTCTGAATGGATGAGTAGTAATTTTCTCAAATTAAATAAGGAGAAAACAGAAATTTTAGTGATTGGCAAAAATGGATATAATGAAGGTATCTATAGATAGATAGATAGATAGATAGATAGATAGATAGATAGATAGATAGATAGATAGATAGATAGATAGATAGATAGATAGATAGATAGATAGATAGATAGATAGATAGATAGATATAATTCACAAAGTCGCCGCCAGAAGGGGAAGACACCCATGAAAGTACGCACACCAAAACAAGACACCCTTGAAAGCACGCAGGAAGGGGCGTGGATTCACTAAGCCGCCGACAAGTAGGAAGGAGCCATGCCCACCAACTCTATGACCATTGGATACGACGACAACTCGCAGAGCCAGGCCCACCACCTCGGACGCGTGCCTCAGAAAAAACGGCGTCATTTATGTTCGTCTGTGCAACACTACACATGGACCTCTGAGCCACGTTGACTTTTCATTAGTCAACCTCTGTGGATCCTTGGTTCACACAGAGGCAGCGCCAGAGAGAGACAGAGGCACATGCAGGCAGCCCAAGAGAGAGAGCCACGCACACACAGGCAGCGCAACTGAGAGAGCCGCGCAATCCTTTAAAACTGAGGTTAAAACACAATGAAGGAAGCAGTCTTTAAAACAATAAGCCCTGTGCCTCTTTCATTAGCGTCTCACCTGCTTCACCGCCCTGCAACAGTCGAGACGCTTTCTCAGCAGCTGACCTTCTCTGTGCCTGACTCCACTACTGTCAGTCGCCTGATTTAAAAATGGTGAACTCCTGCAATGTTACTATCTTGGTTGGCTTTTAAATAAAGTTTGGATTTGTTAAAATGTTCCTTTTTTTCACCCTGTGCTTAAAACTCATTTTTAAAAAAAGTGTTTATACAACTGCTGCAATGTTACAGAGAGAGAGAGGGCTCGCGTGCTTCTGAGAGACAGAGGGGGAGGGGGCTCGCGTGCTGCTAAGAGAGACAGAGAGAGAGAGAGAGAGAGGGGGGGGGGGGGGGGGCTGGGGAGGCTCCCGTGCTGCTAAGAGAGAGAGAGAGAGAGAGAGGGGGGGGGGGGGGGCTGGGGAGGCTCGCGTGCTGCTAAGAGAGAGAGAGAGAGAGGGTGGGGGGGGGCTGGGGAGGCTCGCGTGCTACTGAGAGAGAGAGAGAGAGACAGAGGCTCGCGTGCTACTGAGAGAGAGAGAGAGAAAGAGACAGAGAGAGGGGGGGGGGGGCGGGGGGGGCTCGCCGTGCTGCTGAGAGAGAAAGAGAGAGAGAGAGAGGGGGGGGGGCTGGGGAGGCTCACGTGCTGCTGAGAGAGAGAGAGGGGGGGGGGGTGGCTGGGGAGGGTGGGTGTTTATGTCAGTGTTATTCAATGTTTTTACTATTACACTGTGCATTCTATGGTGTAATAATTAACTATATTTGTGCTTAAAAATCTTTAAAAAAATATATTTACATACAGTTCGTACGGTCTGGAATGGATTAATTGTATTTACATGCAATCCTATGGGGGAAATTGCTTCGGTTCACAACCAAATCGGTTTACAACCAGAGGTTTGGAATGAATTATGGTTGTGAACCGAGGTTCCACTGTATATTGAGTCTAGAAAACATGATCAGCAAGTCTTTGATAGGCTGCAACAAAATAATGAAAGAACGGACACATTTTTTTCTCACAAACTGGGTGGGTGGGTGTTAGTTAGTTAATTAGTTACTCGAAGGATTTCAAGATTTAATATGCACAAGTGGTAACACTGCAAAACAAGCCCAAACCAGAAAAGACGGCTGGCAAAAAGTGGCTCACAAATTAAACGCGTGTGCATTGTACTTACTGAAAGCGGCGTTACGGATTTTGCAAATGTTCATTTTTTCCCTCTGCTTAAAAAACATTAAAAAAGCGCGTGATTAGGCGGCATATACTACGCCGCGGGTTGGTATGCAGCGTGTAAAACAGTTTGTTTGTCGCGGATAATTTGCCTTTTACTTTAACACGAAGACAATTTCCTGTTAGATTTGCCTTTGCGATGTCAATTGATAAGGCACAGAGCCAAACTTTCAAAAAGATGTGCATGTATCTGCCAAAACCAGTTTTCAGTCACGGGCAGTTGTATGTTGCTCTCTCCAGAGTTCCATCTTTTCATTCACTTACTGGTATGCCTGCAGGAACACGTGCAGCGAGCGAGCGACACACACGCGCATACAGGTGCGCGAGACGATCCCGCTTTCAGTCATGGACAATTGTATGTTGCTCTCTCCAGAGGTCCATCTTTTCATTCACTCACACTGGTATCCACAAACCCACCCCATTTGGACCACTGTGTTGTTCAGCAAGTGTTCACCCATCAATACATAATTATGCGGCGTATGTTACGCGCGGGTTGGCTAGTTAGAAATAAACTTGATGCATTAGGATCAAAAGTCAAGAAGGAGGTAAAGAATTTAGGGGAAACTATTGACTGTGACCTGAATTTTAAATCACATATTAATCAGATTACTAGAACATCATTTTTTCACTTAAGAAATATAGCAAAAGTTAGACCTCTTATAATATTGCAAGATGCTGAGAAATTAGTTCACGCTTTTGTTTTCAGTCGGCTAGATTACTGTAATGCATTCCTCTCAGGACTACCCAAAAAAGACATCAATCGATTGCAACTAGTGCAGAATGCAGCTGCTACAATCTTAACTAGGAAAAGAAAATCCGAGCACATCTCTCCAGTTTTGATGTCACTACACTGGATACCTGTGTCATTTAGAATTGACTTTAAAATACTGCTTATGGTTTACAAAGCCTTAAATAATCTCGCTCCATGGTATATTTCAGAATGTCTTTCACCTTACACTCCAAATCGTAACCTTAGAAATTCAAATGAGTGCCTGCTTATTATTCCAAGATCTAAACTTAAAAGGTGAGGTAGCCTTCTGCTGTTATGCACCTAAAATCTAGAATAGCTTGCCAATAGGAATTCACCAGGCTAATACAGTGGAACACTTTAAAAAACTGCTTAAAACACATTACTTTAACATGGCTTTCTCATTGCTTCATTTTAGATCAATCCTGATTGATATCCTGCTCTGTATATTCAATTAATTATTATTATCATTCATGGTGGCTCCGAAATCCATACTAACCCCTACTTTCTCTGCTGTCCTTCTTCTGGTTTTCTATGGTGGCGATCTGCGCCACCACCACCTAATCAAAGCACCGTGATGTCCCTACATTGGTGGATTACAGGCCAGAAGTCCACATGATTGTCATCATCAAGTTCTTCCATGTGAACCCTGAATACAATGAGGATTGATTGAGGACATTTATGTTAGGTAGAATGCCTAGAGGGGGCTGGGTGGTCTTGTGGCCTCGGAAGCCCTGCAGATTTTAGTTTTTTTTTCTCCAGCTGTCTGGAGTTTTTTTTTTGTTTTTTCTGTCCTCCCTGGCCATTGGACCTTTCTTTTATTCTATGTTAATTAGTATTGCCTAATTTTATTTTCTTATATATTTTGTCTTTTTTCTCTTTCTTCATCCTGTAAAGCACTTTGAGCTACATCATTTGTATGAAAATGTGCTATATAAATAAATGTTGTTGTTGTTGTTGTGTGGCGCACTGTGAAGGACAGAAAACACCGGTACTAGGAGTGTGTGGAGTTGTTCTTCCACCAGGCCAGAACTTGTTGAATGTGGTGCTCATTACTCACAATTAAAAAAATTTAAAAGCAAATCCAATGTGATTGTGAGCCCCAACTGTGTTTGCCAACAAACTTAATGCGTTCGATGGCCATTTTGAGGCTAATAATCAAGCTAGTGGCAGCCGCAGCCTGCTGACAGAATATGGTGACATCATCACCATCGCAGCGTGCAATGTGTGAATTGCACTACAGAGGGTCAACATCAGGAAATAACTGGGGGGCCAGATGACATCTCCAGGCTCCTCCTGCACTGTTGCACTGACCACCTGACCAGAGTCTTCACCTCCATCTTCAAAAAGTCTCTAAATCTGTCTGTGGTCCTTACATGCTTTAAAAGGTCCACTATTGTCCTGGTACCAAATAACTGCAAGCCCTCGTACCTGAATGACTACTGACCTGTTGCACTGACCTAGGTTTTTGAGAGGCTCATTAAAGTCTTCATTACAGCATCTGTCTCCAGCTCCACAAACCCACTCCATTTCGCCTACTGGTAGTTGTGCCTCCAGCATCATCACGCTCAATATGGAAGCACCACGAGGCTGTGTACTCAGCTTTCTGCACTACAACTTCTGCACTTATGACTGTGTGACCACACATGCCTCCAACTCTATTGTCAAATTTGCTGATGACACAGTGGTGCTGGGCTTCATCTCCAACAAGGATGAGACAGCATATGTGGAAGAAGTGGAGAATCTGGCATTATGGTGTCAGAAAAACTACCTCCACAAAACCAACGAGTTGGTGGTGGACTTCAGTAGGAGACAGAAGCTGTCCAACACCCCTCTCAACAGCAACGGGGATCTCAGTCAAATGTCAAATGTCAAATATCTGGACATTCACATAACAGAGGATTTCACATGGACTGATCATATTCAAGCCCAATCCAAGAAGGCGAGGCAACATCTTTACTATCTTAGACATGATTTCTCCAATAATCCTAAGGACTTTTTACCCTAGTGCTGTTGAAAGTGGCTTGACTCAGAACATCTCCTCCAGGTTGGGGAACAGCTGTGAATGGGTCATTAAAGAACTACACAGAGTCATCCGGGCGTTGGAACACTGCACCAGATCAGATCTACCATATCTGCAGAATATTTATACCTGGAGATGCAGAACAAGAGCAACTGGGATCATCAGAGACTCACCGCACCCTAGTAACATCTGTTTGACCTGCTGAAAGCAGGCAAATGCTTTAGGAGTATTATGGCCAGAACAGAGATGCTCAGGAGGAACTTCTATCCACAGGCTATAATACTTCTTAACCTGGACATGCCACCACATTTTTTCAACTGTTCATTAACACAAATTGTATGCTCTCCATCATTTTTTCTCAGCTCCTGCCATGTCATTTAAGTCTATTTTAACCAGCAAACTAGCACACAGCAATTTACGATACATAGATATTCTGTTTTGTTACATTTCTACACAGCTCAAATCTTGTTTAAAAATATTATGCCTTGGATATATATTTTTCCCTATATATTGTATCACCTTAGTTCTACCTTTTATTTGTCTCTTTAACTTAAATTTCTTCATCCTTTTTATTTAAATTAAATTAAATTTAATTATCTTTAATTTCATTATCTAACTTTAATGCAGATTCTCATCGCCGATTCAGGGCACATTTACATGTTGTACTTGCACACAATGCACAATTCCCTCACAATTGCTCTCTCCCTTCTTTTCTTTTCTTTTCCTTTCTTTATTTCTTCTGTGGTCACCACTCCTCTCCTCGCAAGTTCTGCCCTCCACCTCCCAACTCTAGTTCCCCAAATGGATTGAGGTGGTCTCTTTTATACCTCACCTGGAAGTGCTCCAGGTGCTCCAAGTGCAAGCACGGGGACCCAGATCCTCTTTTGGCAGCACTTTCGGGTGTGGCGGATGTGCTGCAGTTCAAGGTGCCAGAGCTCTCCAGGCTCCCCATGTCGGTGACCTCGATGTCATCCAGGTGGATTGCCCTCTCGTGTTCCGGGGGAGGTACTGCTGTTGACATGTCCTCTCCCTCTCATCAGAAAGGAGTCCCGACCTGGCAAGGCCCCCGGCCATCTGCCACAATGTATATGTGACAAATAAAGAATCTTGAATGGATTGTTTCCAACATCCAAGTATTTAAAAGATTTTTCAGTACTGACGTACTGAATTTACAGTATTACAACACAGTAGATCATTTGTATTTAAATTCAAGAAAAGGAAACAATCACTGTACATTACATCAACACAGTGATTCGTTATATAAAAGAATATGTTTTTTTTTCTTTCAATAAAAAATGAAGCTGATTAATCCAAATTATATTTTCTTATACAGCTTTCCCCAGTAAGCATCCTGTGGGACTTACTTGGTCCAAAAGTCAAACAGTTGGCACACTGCCAAACAAGTACATTGGTTGAATCCCAGACTATTTCAGGGCTATTCAATTACAGTTTCAGTTGGGCCAGATTTTCAAACCAAGAAATGTAGCTGGGCCAGACATTTTCAGCGGCCAGTAAGCAGCAGGTAATGACAAATGAATGTATTTAAAAACAAGTAATGTTTATTCATCTTTTCTTTTTTACATTTGGTCACATCAGACACAGGCACATCAAAAATGTATATAAAAAACAACAACAAAAAAGCTACAGTATAACTGAACAGAATCTGATGTAGTCACAATACTTTTTTTCCAATTTTGAAATAAAAAAATAAACATTTTGTTCACATCTGACCCAGGCACATCTCAAAGTGCATAATATCAAAAAAGTGCACAGTATTAGCAATAATATTTGTTTCCCTTTTGAAATGTGAGATCCTCCTCCATTTAAATGGGTGGTCATGACAGGCAAGGGATTTTTTTTTCATAGAACTTTAGGTATTTCATTCACATGATTTTAATCACTTATATGACAGAGGTTGAAGCTGAGTTCCACAACAAAGCCTTTCCTCTTGAAATTGTTTCTCCACCCCCCCAGAAAAAAAACTATCTGAGTAAATGTTTAAGAGCAAGGTATCATGTATGGCATGAAAGTGGATTGGTACATTTATTTTAATGATTTGTCTTTAAAATGCCTTTGTACAGAGTTCTTGGGTGTCAAGTAATGAATTATTAATTCTAATTATTACTATTATTTTTTTACTAAGTCTTATTTTCTATGTTTCTTTGTTGATGAGCTCCCGTTGAAGAATTTATTGGTAACAGAATATATAGTGCACACGCCAAAATGACTGAAGTAACAACTAATAAAGTGGCATTTTTAATACCATTTTAACAAAGTTTACTTTCCACCGTCAATCACAGAGCACCACTGTAAAAAAAGCGTAATACACCTTCAACCTTAAAATGCAGAATTCATCACATCGCAGTGGGCAGGCGACTGCTAATATATGTTTACTGATGGACAGGCCGGCATTTTGCATGAAATATGCGTTAAATCAAAAGAGAAATGGTATGCAAAGATGCGTGAACACAAGGAGATCGGTGACAATCACACCTTAGTGTGCTACACCAAATCAGAAGGGACAAAAGAATTTCACAGGGAACAGATATATTCATAACAGGGGATCTATATGATGGGCAGATGAATTTCAAATGTTTTGCATGCCTACCTTTTGTTTTGATGACCGGTTGCATCATATTCAGCTTTTCGTTCATTTTTCTGGCACAAGCGTGTGAGCGCTAAAGTCGGAAAATGACGGGATAAACACCAATTTAAAATTAAAAGCAATTTCTTTATTATTTATTCTTTATTCTTGGTGAGTAAAAATAAACCTGTGAGACTGCCCTGTTGGAGAATGTGGGCAGACTGGAAAAAGAAAAAACTGCTCACCCTTTTATCACCTAGCTTGTTCATTAGCCAAAGAGAGAACAGAAAAAAACATAACAGTTCAATTTGAGGTCATCCATAAATATTAGGGGACATCTTAATTTATGACATAGGAGTAGAAAAGAACAAAGCAGTACCAGGCACCTACATTATCTAAAGAATGTAACCTTCTCAGTACCCACACAAACCCATTTTAAGCAGTTTTCTTTAAGTTCATTGCATTAGTTATAAAGAGATTACATTCTTATAACTTTAATATCTTCATTAGATTATATTTATTTTATTAGATTAATAATCCTTATTTATTAATTCATAAATGACTTGTTTTCTTATAATATTAAACAAGAGTAATGAAAGATCACGTTGATTTATAATATCACAGGGTGCTCTGTTAATATCAAGAGGTTAGCACTTTCACATAGAAAAATTAAATAGGTCTCATATTCTGTGCATAACATAATTCCTTTCCTACCTAAATGCAGATAAAATCATATAGAAGTATAAAATCATATAGTTCTCTGCAGCATGATTAATACAAAATACAGTCATTGGTATTTTGTGAGTTAAATACTTATAATCATCTGTGGTGGGATAGCCCCTGCCTGGGGTCTGCTTCCTGCCTTGCGCCCTGTGTTGGCTGGGATTGGCTCCAGCAGACCCCCGCAACCCTGCAGTTAGGATATAGCAGGTTGGATAATGGATGGATAGATGGATACTTATAATCATTACAGTTAATAATGTTTTTTCTGCTTTCTCAGTTCCCCCCTTTGCACATAAAATGTGCACATTAAAATAATCAGACCCAGTCATCGGGTGCAGTATCATCATATTCAGAAGGAGGTGAAGGTTCCGGAAGCAAAGGATTGTGATCAGGGTCCTGGGAATTGTGGGCATACAGAAAATAGGCTTTTGTGAGAGAGGTGTCAATGAGCCTCTGAAGGAGGCCGCAAATACAGGGGATGAGGCAGCAGTCACACACACATATTTTTCGGGCTTAGTCCATTGTTCATGTCTGCTGGTTCCACAAGAAGCAACGGCACAAAAGTCAATCTGGAATGAGGTGGTCTTCCCTACTTGGAAAGTTAGTGTGGGAAGGTCCCCATGAGTTTGTTGTCCCGTGTTTGAGGGGACAGAAAAAGTTATTAACAGCAGGACTAAGAATGCCATTTTTGCAATGTGAGACATGGATCCAGGCAGGAAGTCCTTCAACTTTAATGGCATGAGGTGTAGATAACAGCACCTGGAATGGTCCCCTCTAGCGAGGTTGATGCCAATGTTTCCTTCGGATGTCTCTGACCAGTATCCAGGTTCCAAGGGGATCTGGAACTCCGTCAGTGGGGGACCGGTCCACCAAGCCTGGTTAACTTGTTTGTGGACTTCTTTCAGGGAGGCTCGGAGACCTGTAAGACTGGAGAGGAGATCATTGTCCACAGTATGCAAAGTGACATTTCCGATAACCATGCCAATGGGCATGGGACGTCCAGTTAAAATTTCAAATGGCGACAGTCCTAACTGCCGATGCGTCCTTCCTCTCAACCCCATCAAGGCCAGGGGTAGAGCATCTGGCCAGGTTAAGTTTGTCTGCTCACAGATTTTTGCCAATGTTGATTTTAGGGTGCCATTGCACCTTTCTTCAATACCTCCACTTTGGGGATGGTATTTGCAGTAATAATGTACATTTATCTGGAGCCAAGTAGTCAGCTCATTTATTACAGAATTCACAGAGTGGGTACCGTTATCGGTCTGCAGTTTCTGTGGTATTCCCCATCTTGGAATAATTTCTTTTATTAAAGCTTTAGCCACAGTTTTTGCATCAGCATGTTTAGAGGGGAAAGCCTCTACCCACCGGGAGAATACATCGACAATCACAAGGCAGTATCGATATCCTTTGGATGGCGTTAGTTCAATGAAGTCCATTTGGAGGTGTTCAAATGGACCCACTGGTTTCGGGGTAACGGCGGGACTTACCCAAGTTCCTTTGCCTATATTGTACCTTTGCCATAGGGCACACTGTCGGCAGAATTGTTCAGCATATGCAGAGAACCCTGTAGTTTCCCAATGTCACTCGACATCCTGAGTCATAGCATCTTTTCCTGCGTGATCCAGGCCATGTGCGATTTTTGCCATTCCTGGAAAAGAAGCCTTTGGAAGGAAAGGTTTGTTAGTTTGCTTATGGGTCCAGACCCCATCAGAGAGGGATCCTTCTCGGGACCACTTTATCCTTTCTCGGTCAGTGGCAGCGCTCTGTAAATAAATAATTTTATTATCAGGGTCTTTGTCATCTGTCTGTTGGAATAAAGAGACTGGTGTGTTATTATAGGCAGCCTGTTTAGCAAAGTGATCAGCCAGTTTCCTTTTCAATTTCCTTGGCTGACTGGGTCTTGTTTCCCAGTATGGGCTTGGCATTTAACTATTGCCAGTTTCGATGGTTTTGTTATAGCTTTGAGAAGGGATTCCACTAATTTCTGATGTTGTATGGGCTTACCAGTACTGGTTTTGACTCCCCTTAATTTCCATAATGCCCCATAATCATGGCAGACTCCAAAGGCATATCTGGAATCTGTGTAAATGGTTATGACCTTCCCTTCGGACAACTGGCAAGCTCGGGTGAGAGCTATTAGCTCAGCTGCTTGTGCGCTTAAACTAGAAGAGATTCGATTTGCTTCAAGTAAGTGGTCTCCTTTGACCACTGCGTAACTGGTGGAGAGTGTCCCGTCATCCAATCGCAAGGAACAACCGTCCACATAAAGTACTTCTCCTGTTTCTAGTGGAGTTTCCTACCTATGAGACGGAGTTAGTTAAAAAATCTATCTGCAGATGTTCAAAGGGCCCTCCGGCATTTGGTGTTACAGCCGGACTTACCTGCAAGCCTTTGCAATACCTAGAAAGAAAGCTTTTGGGAAAAAAGGATGTTTAGTTAATGGATGGATCCGCATTCCTTTCGGATCTTTTTTTCTGATCCCTCTTTCTGCCACGTCTTTATCTCCTTTTCTGTTGCTACAGTTTGTAGAAATAAAACTGCATCCTCGGGTGACTCTTGTTTCTCCTTCTGTTATAGAAATAAAGAAGTTAGAAGTGAAGTAGAATCCCGGGCGGCCTTCTTTGCCCACATGTCTGCTTGCGCATTTCCTTCACTCACTGGATTTGTTTTCCCCTTGTGAGTTTGACACTTCACTACCGCAAGCGCACCTGTCAAATGAAATGTTCTTGTCTGTACTAAGATGGAATGTAGAGCTTGTGGTACCTTAACAGTTAATAGACTCATGAGAACAACATCTGAGCATACTAATATGGCCTTTATTATTGCAGCAGCTGCTTTCAAACAGGCCGGGATTGTAACGGCCACTGGATCTTATTTATTTATTTTAAAATAGTATGCGACCGGTCTTTGTCTATCTCCTTGTTGTTGAGTTAATACTGCAGTCATACACCCCCCTTTCTCAACCACGAACAGAGTGAAAGGACGAGACTAGTCCTTAAGTCTTAACACAGGCACAGACATCAAAATTTATTTTATATCAGTTAAAGCCTTCTCAGCCCACTCCGTCCATGAAATTTTATCAGTCAAAGCCAAATTAGAACAGGTCGCTAAATCTTGGAGTGGCTGTGCTTTTTTAGCCAAAATTTATTTATTTTATTTTTTCTTTTTCTAACCCATTGCCGGCAGTATCCTAACATTCCAAGAACGGAGATAATTTGCCGCCTTGCAGATTGTGCACATTAATTCCCCTGCAGTCAAGTCATGACTCAGGTATTTCATTTTTCTTTATTCAGTTGCAACTTTTTTTTCCGGAACGCTTTGTGACCGATTTCCGCTAGGAAGACCAACAAAGCCTTTGTGTCTTCTTCGTATTATTCCTGAGTCTCAAAGCATAAAAGCAACTCAGCTACATATTACACTAGGACACTACCCCCTTTGGCCAATAACCTTTCAAATTTTTTTTTCCTAATTCTTGCCCATACACACACGAACACACGCACGCACACACGCGCGCACACACCCACACACACGCATGCACGCAGAGCTTCTGTATATCCCTGCAGCATCACAGTTCAGGTCCAACGCTTCCCTTTAAAAGTGAATGCGAACCAGAACTGGGAGTCAGAGTGACCAGGAATTGAAAAGAAAGCATTCGCGAGATCAGTAATAGAAAACCACATAGCAATGGAGAATATACAGAGAATAGTGGAAGGATTCGGGACTATAGGAGTCATAAGGTGTATAGCAGCGTCATGAGTCATCTGCTAGAAGAATATGAGAGTATTGGATCGGAATAATAGCATCCCGTTTAACTAAGTCAGCATAAACAGTTGTAATACCGGCCTCAGCCTCTAACGGAAAAAGATATTGTGCACAAGGTAAACGGAAGGATGACTTTGGGAAAATGACCAAGGGTTGAACATGAGCTATTCAGACAAATTATTATTTTTCTTGTATCCAGAGAGATGAGTGGAGCGAATCTAACTAAAAGATTTGAAAGATAAACAGCATGGGTGTAGGTGGAGAGGTGGAAGGTAAATGACAGAGCAATCGGGTTACAGGTACAACTCGTCCTACTGCAATTTTCATAACAGATCTGTCTGGATGGACCAAATATTAGGTCCCACATATTCCCAATTCCCTTTTCCTGACATGCTAATACCCATTGTCTCACATTATGCCACTGAAAGCAAGCGAATTTAGCAATGGGGATATGTGGGATAGAACCACTCCAGAAGAAAAGCAGTTGTTGTGACAAAAGAGATACTGCTCCAGCCAATTCTGCTGGGATATAACAGTTCGTTATGCAAATAGTCTCTTTTTCTGACAGCAGTAGCTAAAAAGTCCAAGAGCCAGACTTCACCATAATACAGTCCAAAAATCATGCAATACAGTAAAAAGTTTTTAAATACTGTAATCCAAGAGGAACCCACGACAGCAGAAATTTTTGCTGTTTTGAGAAAAACATAAACAATCAAGGCAGAATAAGATCATGTAATAGTGGTGGTCAGTGCAAGGGCGGTGTGTTGTTCTGTTGTGACTTTCACTCCCTTTCCCGTAACTGAAATGCAAAGGCACAGGCGGGCCATCAAGTCTTGTCTATACAAGTTCACTGGGCATTAGAGGGCTGATATATTTTGCATTTATTTGTACTTGTAACTGTCCACTGAACACTGAACTGGCCACTATCAACCCCCTGTGGTCCCAGAGTCACATTCCATTGTACTCTCACATCATTCCAGCCTGGACCTTCCTTCTAAGGACCTGAATCCATTCTGCAGCATTTGGCTTATTCATGTCATCTAACTGTTTCTCCGCCATCATGAACTGGTTCAGCAATTCCTGCACCACCTCTTTTAATTCTTGCAGGTCCCAGTTTCTTTGCACGATCAAGGTGGGACGGTTTTAATTTGAGTCAGGCTGTTGTACATTATATTGCGAAATGGGCATTTGTATTAATGGTGCTTGAAATTTTATCCTTTCATATTCATGTTTGACCCTGAGGGGTCAGAATCGGGGCTTATTAGGGATTCCTTTCCCCCTTTTTCATCCCTCTCTGGCTGAAACTGTTCATTTTAAAAATCATCGGGACCATCTTCTTCCTCTCCCTCATTAATTCCTCCAGCTGCCCCAAGGGGTGGTGACAGACTATTGTCCTCAAAGGGAGAGGAAACGCATGCTGTCGCTAAATCAAGGTATAATCTGTTCTTTTTTTTATTTATTTTATTTTTATTTACTTATTCTTCCTTTCTTTGTCCGGACTTTTGGGACGGTTCTTGCATTATCAAGAACAACTTTTCTTTTTCTGCTATAAGTTTCATTTGGCTTTGCAGTTCCTCATTGCACTTCTGCATCGCTTTCAGGGCTCTATCTTTAATTATCAATTCCCATCTATAGTACTAGGGTGTTGTACCGTGTTAGCCATTATGAATTCCCATCTATCAAACATTTCCATTTTCTGAACCACAGCACCCTCATGCTTTTCTATATACAATCTTCCTAACTTCCTGCATTTCACTTATCTCACCAGAGCCTTCTACTGGCCACCTGCCCCCGCTCTGTTTATTCCACCATTTACAATATTTTTAAAATCTAACCCTGTTTCCTGTTCTATGTCGCTTTCTTTTTTCCTTGGTACATTTTCCGAAAACAATCCTCCGAACAGAGGCTCCTCATTTACATCTTTTTTTCAATTTCTTTCTTTAGCGAATCCCCGACCGGGAGGTACTTTCCCTTTTTACTAAACTTCCACCTCTCTCTTCTAATTCCGAGACTGCTTAAGACTCCGTCTCATTCCAAGAGGCGCTCTTATCGTTACGTCCCCGTACCTCTCCTGGACGGTAAAGCAGTTGTGCTCACCGATCACCGATCTTATTCCTGTCTGCAATTTGCACCTTCACTCGGGTTCTCCGACAGAAGGGGAACTGCTCGGGTGCCAAATAAACTGTGAAAGTAACACCCGAGGAAGACAGGAATAGTTCAATTAGTCTTTATTTAGTCACAGATGAGTACGTGGATTCATGCTTTTGTTTTCCCAAAGCAGTTTTAACTGGTTACTATTAGTTTTCCCCATGGCCAGTGAGTTTTCCGCACTTTTTGCTAAACCAGCCTCTCATTGTCGCTTCACTCCCGGTCCCTCCTGTCCCCCGGTCCACCGGGACGATCAACCTGATTAGCGGACTGACAGTTTCACCAGAAGGCCACTGGTTACCGCTGTTTAGGTGATCGATTTCCTGAGTGACCCATTGAGTTCAGGATATAACCAGACCATTAGAGCAAAGAGTCTCACCCTCCCGTAACAGTGCTTTGATGTCCCGCCCGTGAGGCGTTTTCCCACTTATCTATTCTTCCCACTCCCCGCCTTATTTTATTTTATTTATTTTTCCGAGCCGGTAAAAGACTCCGTCTCATTCCAGGAAGCGTACTAACTAAGCATTCACAACACCTCACTTATTCAGCACCCAGATCAAAAGTGCTCCTTTTCTACTTTCTGTTCTTCCAACCCCTTCTTTCTTTGTTATTTCTTTCAATTCCTAGGGGCATACTCACTAACTATTCTGGCACCTTTATTTCCGTCCGGAGGCGCCATAATTGGCTAAGACTATCTTTCCCAGTCAAGAAAACCCCAGGTACTCACCAAGAATTTTCCTCCCATCTGGAAGTTCCCAGTCCACTCGACTTTCAGGAAAGAATCAGAGGAGGTCAAGGTCTCCTTACGCGGGAGTCGGCAGAGGCAGGCCAGTCCTAACTTTTTCTGGAGCTGGTCCTCCCGACCCAGCTGGTGTTGGTCCTTTTACTGGTCCTCTGGACGATCCCGCTCAAGGAGTTGCTTGGCCGTCTCTGTCCTCACAAAGGGCACCAAAACTGTGAAGTCGGAAAACGACGGGATAAACACCAATTTAAAATTAAAAGCAATTTCGTTATTATTTATTCTTTATTCTTGGTGAGTAAAAAAAAACTGTGAGACTGCCCTGTTGGAGAATGTGGGCAGACTGGAAAAAGAAAAAACTGCTCACCCTTTTATCACCTAGCTTGTTCATTAGCCAAAGAGAGAACAGAAAAAAACATAACAGTTCAATTTGAGGTCATCCATAAATATTAGGGGACATCTTAATTTATGACACAGGAGTAGAGAAAAACAAAGCAGTTCCAGGCACCTACATTATCTAAAGAATGTTACCTTCTCAGTACCCACACAAACCCATTTTAAGCAGTTTTCTTTAAGTTCATTGCATTAGTTATAAAGAGATTACATTCTTATAACTTTAATATCTTCATTAGATTATATTTGTTTGATTAGATTAATCCTTATTTATTAATTCATAAATGACTTGTTTTCTTATAATATTAAACAAGAGTAAAGAAAGATCATATTGATTTATAATATCACAGGGTGTTCTGTTAATATCAAGAAGTTAGCACTTTCACATAGAAAAATTAAATCAGTCTCATATTCTGTGCATAACATAATTCCTTTCCTACCTAAATGTAGATAAAATCATATAGTTCTCTGCAGCATGATTAATACAAAATACAGTCATTGGTATTTTGTGAGTTAAATACTTATAATCATCTGTGGTGGGCTAGCCCCTGCCTGGGGTCTGCTTCCTGCTTTGCGCCCAGTATTGGCTGGGATTGGCTCCAGCAGACCCCCGCAACCCTGCAGTTAGGATATAGCAGGTTGGATAATGGATGGATAGATGGATACTTATAATCATTACAGTTAATAATGTTTTTTCTGCTTTCTCAAGCGTAACCAGCCTCTTGTTGAAATTCACGGCTGTCCCATTCGCAGCACCGTGTACTTAGAAATATTTTCCCGTGCGTCTCCAAGTCTGACGTCATTTTTGCCGTGACTCCCTCGCATCCAGAGCAGGATATAATCTAGCCTATGTGGCTCAGGGATATGCAAGGGGGAGCCTGTACCAACACATAAGTTAACGGCACATCGGCTTAAATATAATTAAAGTTTCAATGATTTCATTCACCACTAAGTAGAAATGATAATAACCAAAGCCTATTTTTGGTTGCATTTTGAGACCATTTTAGATTCAGTCTAGAGCCCTGGAGGGACCACTTGGAGGTTGCTTCTGGGCCAGATGTGGCTCGTGAGCCACCATTTGAATAGGCCTGCAATATAGTGTCAGGCTTAGAACATTAGAACACTCTAGACGAGAACAGGCCATTCAGCCCAACAAAGCTCGCCAGTGCTATCCACTTATTTCTTCCAAAAAAACATCAAGTCGAGTTTTGAAAGTCCCCAATGTCTTACTGTCTACCACTCTACTTGGTAGCTTATTCCAAGTGTCTATCATTCTTTGAGTAAAGAAAAACTTCTTAATGTTTGTATGAAATTTACCCTTAACAAGTTTCCAACTGTGTCCCCGTGTTCTTGATGAACTCATTTTAAAATAATAGTCTCGATCCACTGTACTAATCCCTTCATAATTTTAAACACTTCAATCATGTCACCTCTTAATCTTCTTTTGCTTAAACTGTAAAGGCTCAGCTCTTTTAAGCTTTTCTCATGATTCAACCCCTATAGCTCTGGAATCAGCCTAGTCGCTCTTCTCTGGACCTTTTCTAGTGCTGCTATGTTCTTTTTCTAGCCTGGAGACCAAAACTGCACACAGTACTCAAGATGAGGCCTCACCAGTGCATTATAAAGGTTGAGCATAACCTTCTTGGACTTGTACTCCACACATCGTGCTATATAACCTAACATTCTGTTAGCCTTCTTAATGGCTTCTGAATACTGTCGGAAAGTCGATAGCTTAGAGTCCACTATGACTCCTAAATCCTTCTCATAATGCTTGACACTATATATCACAGTTGCACAGATTCATTCAGGGTTTTCAAGAAACGTAAACTTTATTCGTAAACAGCATAATAAAGCATAAAGAATAAAGCAGAGGATGTCTGGGGGAGAAGAGAGACAAGGCAATAAGACAAATGGACTGCTGTTGTAGAGGCTTTTAACACTAGAATTACCAGAGCCTACGAAAAAACTCGTAGATCCGTCACACCTTAAATCACTTCACACTTCTCCATCAGCGTCTTTTGTCCTGTAAATGTGTCGATAAACAGCAAACAGCAAGCAGTCTGCTATCACATCCCCCACCGGCGCACAGTTTTCTCAGCTCAAATCTGTTTACCTGCGTGTCAGTAGCTTGGAGTTGTATAGAGTGAGAAGTCAAGCAAATGACACCTTTTATAAATACTATATCATTATTTGGAACACATGCATTTCATGTGTGTTCCGTGTCTACAATAATCTATGTAAACACATCGTTAAAACAGAAACGTTTTTCATGTTTTAGTAATAATTGACAAAATGTAGACATGAAGTGTATAATGTGTGAAGCCTGAATTCCAAATATCAAAGAAACACTTTCACAAAAGGTATAAATATAACAGAACAAATGCGCTCAGTCCGTCTGTAACAGCCGGTGTAAATATGTGATACTTGTAAAGGTTAGCTTTGTTTCGTTTTTGTTTTTTTATTCAGTTTCATTCTCTGTCGCGTTCACGATTCCACCCTACCCCCCCTCCCCATCTGACACTGCTGTTTTTCATATAAAGACTAAGTGCATATTCCAATCATTACTGAAAATTACAACATCATCGAGGTATGCCCCGGAGTATTCAGAATGAGGATGCAAGATCTGATTCATCATACGCTGGAAAGTCAGAGGCGCTCCATGAAGACCAAAGGGAAGTCTAGTAAATTCATAAAGACCATCAGGAGTTGCAAATGCTGTTTTTTCACAACTGTCATCCTCAAAAGGCATCTGCCAGTAACCCTTTGTGAGATCCAGCGTGGTGATATAGGAGGCCTGACCCAGCTTTTCCAACAATTCATCAACATGGGGCATTGGGTAAGCATCAAATTTTGAGACCTTATTCAGGCTTCTGAAATTGGATATAGAACTGAACATTCTGGTTTTGGGACTAATACAATGGGACTGCACCATTTGCACTTACTTTCTTGAATAAAACCCGGTACCAGCATCTGTATAAATTTTTCACACACAATATTCCATCACACTTCTGGGATCCAAAATAGGCGCATCTGCACCCTAACACCGGGTTCAGTAGTGATTTTATGTTCTGCAAGGTGAGTCAAGCCCGGCAGGACGGAAAAAAAATCAGTGTTCCACTCTATCAAAGATAACAACTCTGTCTTTTGTGAGTCAGTCAAATCATCACTGATGGCAACATCGGTCTGAAAGACAGCTGCCAAGGAAACGCAAAACCCCTGTGGGTCATACCACTCCTTGAAGAGATTAACATGTAAAATCTGGAATGGTTTGCGCCAGCCCGGTATTCTGACCTTCTCAATAATGGCAGGACCCTGCCATTTTGCTAGGAACTTGTGCGGGTCAGATGGAATCAGAACCAAAACACAATCACCAGGGGCCTTATGCATAATGCTGTGCGTAGAATTCACACTAAAACATGGCATACGAAGGTAAGTGGAAATGTGTGCATGCGCAAAAGAATCTAGATGCATAAATCTGTGTGTTCGCCAACTTCCATGTTCTTCCCCTCCATGAATTCCAGTCAGCGTGAAAAGTAACTCACATGCACGCGCCTGCTGCCCCGCCCAAACTCCTCCCAGAATTAGGCATCTTTGAATATGCAAATTAATATAAATAGCCCTTAAGCTCAGTGTTCTGTGGAAAATGGCAATGGGGAAAACAGAAGAATTTCAGCGAATGCCAAGTGGACGCAAGGAAAAACATAATATTTGTTGGTTTAAACAGTGGTATAAACAACAAAAGGAAGTTGATCGACTAACATAGAATGTTGGAGAAACTTGAAAGCTCAAGTTTACATAGTTGCACATTGCCCGAAATAAAAAAGAAGTTGTCAGATATGAAAGTTGCCGTGAAAAGGTGAGTCATAGCCCACCATCTGAGTATCATATGAAAGTTTATTAAGGTACAGAGAAAAAAATAATAGGGACACAGTGAGAAAAACGCTTGAAATGTCAACTTTAATCTCAAAATTTCCACTTTAATCACGTAATTTTGTCATTAAAGTAGAACATCATAAACTTCATCTTTAAATGGTTTAATTTACTAGTTTCTCAAATACCATCGTAACTAAAGTAGCACGTTAAATGATTTGTTTTGTATATGTTCTTCTATGTGCTCTATTTGTGTGAATCACTATGTGCTTCTTAAACGGGCTTTCTCTTCCTCCGATAGGACACAGAATCCATTACATTTTGTAATATTTCAGCTCTCTGAATAATTAAAATACTGAGATATATATTTGATATCATTTTCATGATGATAGGAGTTAAAGCATGTTATTAAACATGGGGACACGGTGGCGCAGTGATAATGACAAGCTGGTGCCCTGTCCATAGATTGTTCATGTCTCCCTCAAGATGCTTGCTGCACTGTGTGCGACCTTTGATGAAATAATTTATTGCAGCAGTACTGTCTCTTTCAAACATACTAACCTCCAATTCCTGTCCTTCCTTTTCTTTCTCCAAGTAACCAATCACCACATAATCATCTCTATAATAGATGTTAAGCCATCTGTAAGCTTAGAACATTGAAATATCTTCATAGTACATGTTTAATTATTATATCCATCTATCCTTCCAGTGTCATGCCAGCCCCAGGAAGAATACAACACGAGGCAGGAACAATCCCTGAACTAGCTAGCGCTTCGCCACTGTCTCCTCACATGTTTAATTATTAACAATATACTGTAGATTATTTAAATGATGTTATCATCATGTTAACATTTATCTGTATAATGTAATAAACATATTTGCTGCATTTCACCTTAAAAATGATATCGTCATTATATGTAAATACGCACTTTATAAAGTGGCTCAGGTTGTGCAATATTATAACTGTATCGCAAGTTTACAGTGAGGTGATTGTACTAATAAATGCAAACAGTTCTACAAGGAGCACTTAATGGACTGATTGAGTGTGTTTATAGTTCTTGGGATGAAACTGTTTCTGAACCGCGAGGTCAGTACAGGAAAGGCTCTGAAGCATTTGCCATATGAGAGCAGTTCAATAGACAGCATGGCTGAGGTAGCGTTTGCTTGATGCTATATCCTGATAATTCTCTTTCCAATCAGCTGCTGTAGAGCTGTGATTCCACACTCAGATATAGTGATATAAATACTCCGTGTGGTGCAATGAGAGTAATATGGAAAAAGATGATCCGCTGTGCTAACCCTTAACGGAAGCAGCTGAAAGAAGAAGAAGAAGGTGCAGTGAGAGTAATAACACTAAAGCAGCTATGGTATTTGGAATAGTTTGGCCATTTCGTGGACCATTATATTGTTACAGATTAATTACAATCAGATGCCTTAAACTAATAAACAATATGCGGTTAATTTCAGTGTATATGATAAAGCCACATCAGGGATGTGGATCTAAAAATGAAAGGGAAACCACACTGAAACAAAAGCACTGCTTTGACGCTGGGTGCCGCACATTTTGCAAAACCAAGCAGAGAAGTTGTGTAGGCCAAGGATTGAGCTAGCGTGAAAATGTGCGTGGCTTTCTGCCAAGTTTAGGTTTTATACATCGAGATTTGAGTGTGGAAACGGGAGTACACAACATTTTTGTGCGTATGCACCATTTATACACGAGGCCCTAGATTTGAATTCATGGAGCTTACAGCATCTATCGTGTATACATTTCTGGGTTTCTTGTTCACGTTGCTGATGCTCCACAGTGATAGAAATCCTGTCTTGCAATGAAATGACCTAATCTGCAAAGCTCAGCCCGTGAGTTTTTGTCTGGATCCCTGTAAGGCAGGACAGAGTCCCAAAATGGCGGGTCATCATGAGCAACTTGCATGATCATCTGTTTTAAAGTATTGTTAAATCGCTCAGTCAGCCCATTTGTCTGTAGATGGTAAACAGTCGTACTTAATTTCTTAATGGCAAGGTTGTCACATAATTGTTTCATCATGCAAGAAGTAAAAGGTGTGCCCTGATCAGTTAAAATTTCACTATGGATGCCAATACAAGTAAAAATCTCACACAGAGCTTTGGCAACAGCGGAGGAATTGGCTTTTCTCAGAGCAACCACTTCAGGATATCATGTTGCATAGTCAACCAGCACAAGAATATATTGATACCCATTTTTACTCTTACGAAGAGGGCCAACAATATCTAGTCCTACCCGATAAAAAGGAATATCCAAAATAGGCTTAGGCGAAAGGGGAGCCCTTGGAAGTTTATAAGCAGAGACGATCTGGCAGTCAGGACATGACCTACAGAATCGTTCAACATCTTTGCCTATATTCAGCCAATAAAATCGCTTTGATAATCAATCCCTAGTCTTATCAGCCCCCAGGTGTAAACCCAAGACATGAGAATGGGCCAACTGCAAAAGAATGTTCCTATGTACTTCAGGTACAACTAACTGTTCAATAAATTCACCCCCTAAATGATCCGAAACCACTCTAAAAAGGCAGCCGCCATAAATTCAGGATTAGGCTCCATTGCCATTTTAAAAAGTGTTCAAATTATATTTGACTTCTGGACAAGTTTCTTCATTGTCAATCTTCAGTCACAATGCATTCATTAGGATAAATTGCTGTACGAAGTGTGACAGATTGTGAAAAGTGAAATAAAATAATCACAAATTTAGCAAGAGCTGTGAATTCAAGACCAGACACCAAACTTACCTTAAGGAATTTGACCGAGATGTCTTTCTTGAACAGTTTTATTCCACTGCAAAACAGCAGCCTCTACAACTTCATAGTGATGCATGAAATTGTGATTCATAAGAATATGTAAGTGAAAATAAACAATTTACAAATAAAAAATAAGTTGTGAATATGAGATCCATTAGCTTAGTAACTATCTCTAAAGTAACAAAATGATAGGGAATATAAAACAGTTTTAATCCTTTGCATATTGTGTTCCCTGTACCTTTATTCAGATATTTTAAACCTGAATGACTGACTAAAATGAAATTAAAGGTCACAAATTAAACAAGCATTGTATATTCTAGACTAAGTGGCCTTTTCAAAAGTAATTAGATTAATATGTCATGGACAATTGTAATTGCAACAGAAGAAGACCAAAACGTATCCCTGTATGTTTTATTATTTCGGTGTGAATTTATGACATCTCTGGGTGTGTCTTTCTTGTGTAACAAAGGTATTATTTTCCCCTTGTGTTCTGAACAAGTAATCAAAGGAACAATGAGATAATTACATTTGAATATGTCCATCCAGTATCCAACCCGCTATATCCTAACTACAGGGTCACGGGGGTCTGTTGGAGCCAATCCCAGCCAACACAGGGTGCAAGACAGAAAACAAACCTTGGGCAGGGCACCAGCCCACCACAGCATTTGAATATGTTTTATTTTTAAAACTTTACAAATAAGAAATTTCTCTTTAGAGCTAAATATATATGTCAAAGACTTTTAACATATTAACTACTTTGAGACCTTTAGATTGCATCAAACATGTAGGTATGAAATTAGGATATACCATTTATCTTTGTACATTGCAATTAATAAAATGATATGTACAGTAAATTAACTTGTAGCATTTTAAATGTCTGTTTTGCCATTTTAGTTGGTTGACTTCAGTGAACTGGTAGAATGCACTAAAGCCAATTCCAAGCTTTTTGAAATAAAGACGTCAATTATAGAGTTCATTTGTAGCGCCAATGTATGGCTTTTCTTTGTTTGCAGAATACTTACCCCCACGGTAATCCAGCCTAAAACTCCAGTAACCATGACTTAACCATGACTGCACAGAAACAGCATTAACCTGGGTTGTAAATTACGTTCTAATATACTTTGTTGAAGGAAATTCCATAGAAACTGTCCTGTTAAATTTAAGCCCAGTGTTTAACACCATAGACTATTCTATTTTATTACAGTGGCTGGAAAATTACATTGGGCTCACAGGAGTTGTGCTTATCATATTTATCAAATCAATAGCAGAACATACAGAAATTTGCTCAGAAGTTAAATATGGTGTTTCACAGTCCTCATTACTGGGACCTTTACTGTTTTCACTTTACATGCCTCCATTTTAAACTATCATTAGAAAACATAAAAATAATTTTTCCTCATATGAACAAGACACCGAATTATGCCTTTCTTTTCGACCAAGTAATATTTTTCCAATGTTGTCCTTAATTACCTGTGTCGGTGAGTTAAAGGAGAAGATGGACGAGAACTATTTGATTCAATACAAAAAAACCCAGAAATGTTAGTTATTAGAGAGAATGATTCTGGTGTCAACACCATTCTGTCATTCTTTAACTCAGTTGAAGTCGCCATAAGTTTTATTGAATCAGCATGCAATTTAGGTGTGTTTTGGCACTAGCAAATCATTTAAAACACACATTACAAAACTATCCAATCCATGTTTTTCCATTTTAAAAATGTTGGAAAATTAGGACATCTTCTAAATATGCAAGATACCAAGAAATTAATTCATGCATTTATTTCTAGTAGTATTGACTACTGTAATGTGTTATTCACTGGCTGTTCAATTTGTTCTTTATGCAGCTTTCAGCTAATTCAAAATTCTACTGCAAGAATAATTACATGAACCACAAAATATGAACACATAACTCCAGTTCTCAAGTCCTTACTTTGGCCCCCAATTAAGCTTAGTGGTAAAGTCTATAAGGACTTCTTTAGGGGTACTGACAAGCGCAAAGACTCCCACTAACTGCCAAGCGATAATTTTTGAGATGGCTTGTCTCAATCGGATAGCCTCTGATTGTTGTGTAGCATAATCCACAAGGACCAGAATGTATGCAGAGAGTCTGAGTGGGCCGATGATGTCTATCATGGTCCAATTGAAAGAAATTTCTATTACACTACCATGTACAAGTGGAGCTTGGTCATTCCTAGGAATCTGTCAGAATCGACATTCCGGGCAGGAAATACAAAGACAACAAGCCTTCTTGTTTATTCCGGGCTAATAAAAACAGAGATTAATCCTCTGTAATGTTAGTTAGGCTCCTAAGAGAGTTGAGAAATCGCACAAGATTTCAATATATGGCTCTTATCTGAGTATTATATAGCAATTGTCTCTGCTCACTGTATAAAAAATAGGAGCAGAAGTGTAAGAGTTGTTCTTAATAAGTAATGCTAAAGTTATGTTCACATAAGTATTTGCTTAGTTCTGATAAAATGTTTGGTCTTACGTGCAGAATATATGCTGTTACAAACTCCACACAGAGCCATAGCAAGGTTTGGGGCAGCCACCCGTATAACTGGTATCCTGGCTGCAATGTCGTAAAAATGAATACAGCACTGATGTGCACAAAACTGAGTCCAAAACAGAACTGACGGAATAGGGAAAAGGTGGAGGCTTTTAAAGGGGAAGACAGGAAGTGAGGTGACATCACCAGGGCCGGAGCCAGCAAGGTCTTCTTCCATAGGCTCAGTCCCGGAAGTGATGTCAAGAGGACCAGGTGGAATCTCCCATGACTGGTCTGTAGGAAAGGGAGAAAAAGAATCAATGCACTCTGTTATATCCTGGTTTGAATCAGAATTGCCCTTTGTAAAATAAAGACAAAAATCTGCATAAAGGTTTGGGGTTTCCAGCCCCGTATACTGTACAGTTTGCACAATATTCATTTACAGTCCAGAGAATCATTCACAGATTAACAACCGAACGACAGTATGGCGGGATGGGGAAGATTTATAGTGGGGACAGGAATTAATCAGAGGAATGCTGGGTAGGGAGTCGCAATGGACGCTGGGAGTCCTGACATCATCAAGGGGAAGGAGAATGCGGAAGTGGCAAGACGTTAGAAGACTCATGGTGTAGTCATTTCCTTCTTTCTGGGAAAAGAGAGAGAGAGAGAGGTTAGTTGCCCGCCATTCCCTTTTGGCTGTAGTCTTCGCGCTACTTCCTATACGCGCATGTGTGACACCTTACTCAAGCCCTTTAGCTGCCTCCCATGCGCATGTGTGTGACAATGATTAAGTAAATAATGAAATGTTCTACCTCATCCTCTACAAGTTAACTTGTAAATGGAATAAGTCCGATATAACTGTAAAGTAGATTCAGATTGTTTGTTTGTGAATGGTAAATTATAAGACATGCTATTTACTGACAACTTTTTTTACTAAAAGTTGGAAAATAAAGTTACTTGGACTGTGAAATTTCTTGTATTATAGGTGATATTCACTGCTTGAATGTTCGCCATTTCAGTAACTGATCAATTTTGGAAACACTGACAAACACATAAGGTACCTAGCACAATTTATTTAACCAATATAATCATTTTGTAAAAAATAAATTTGGAAATTGTTTTTTATACTGTTCTTTAAATGAAAAATGTTAGCAATAGATTAAAATAAATCAAAGCAGCAGAAAATGAACAAAAATGGGGCTAAGTGGAGATGCAACTCTAAATGTGCCCTGTCTTGAAAATATGCCCACCTTCTTGATTTCAGAAAATACAGTAGATTCACAGTATTATAATGACACTGATTCTAGTATTAGCTTGATGGTATTGTCAGTGCTGAGTAAACAGATGTATGAGCTAATATTCCATGAAAATAGCAAGCCTGCCACAGTCACATGATCTCCATTCTAGTGTGGCTAAACTGTGCCATCCTCCTGTATAAAGCAAGCTACCTAAAGGAGCGACAAAATGGCAAGCACCATGCTTATATTTAGATGTTTGCAGTCATTTCCCATATTCAGTACATTAAAAGATTAATGATGTCTTTTAAAGATGCCTGTTTAAGGACCTATTCATGGTAAAATCAACCCCATCATTTTTCTGTTTTATAACATGCAGAAAACAATCTATTTATATAGCCTCCTGGATTGGGGAGGCAGCAGTGCTAAAGACTTCACTGCTGTGCAGCCCAGATATAAGAATGCTTTAGTAGTCTTACTTTGTTTACTTCAGTCACCAAAACAGAGACTATCATTTAATTTTCATTTTTAACCAAATGTGATTCTTAACATGAACTAACAAGCTCATGTTATAAGCAGGCATTCTTGTTGCATTTGTTCAGTTGCATATCATCTACTGTTAACTTCTGCTCTGTACTTGTAATATTTTTATACTGTATTGAGGATTACTTGTGTTCTGTTCTGTTCTGTGTATTGTATTGTATTGACCTCCTTCTTTTTGACACCCACTGCATGCCCAACCTACCTGGAAAGGGGTCTCTCTTTGAACTGCTTTTCCCAAGAATTCTTCCATTTTTTCCCCTCAAGGGTTTTTTTGGGAATTTTTCTTTATCTTCTTAGAGAGTCAAGGCTGGGGGGCTGTCAAGAGGCAGGGCCTGTTAAAGCCCATTGCGGCACTTTTTGTGTGATTTTGGGCTATACTAAAATAAATTGTATTGTATTGTATTGTACCTTGGCCTTTTACTGGAAATTTGTTATAAACCAATACTAACAGATATTTGAAATACTGCACTTACTGTAAGTAATGAATTTACAATATTCGCTTTATATTTTCACACCTTTATTTTCTTGTCATTTTAATATCCATGGACATAAACATTTTCATCTATATAACTATAATTATTTATATATTGGTGTTCATGGCATTTTAAAGAAAAACCTTTTGATCAATTCTTAGTTTACTGTGGAATTGAAAACTTTTTGTCTCATTATGCTACAAATCAGAGTGTGCTATATCTAAAGAGTTTTTGGAGATTCATTATATTATCTCAAATATGAAGAGTTGCTAATAATAGTGATTTCATTTTGTAGCTATATGACCTGATGAAATAATACCAACCAAACATTATTGATGGTTACTTTAGTTTAGATTTAAATTGTAAAATAAAGTGGAATTATAAATGTTTCATGTAGTTTAGTATTAACTGTTAGCAAGATATGAGTAATACCGAAATACAATATCAGCTGTAAGTTACACATGTGAAACATATTTTTTCTTAACATATTTGTCACATCATGGTTATCCTTGCTCATTCTTCATCGCTAAGCAATATAAGTATTAATCAATTTAAATAAAGATTGTAAACTCCCTATGGAATGGTAAATAGCATGCCTGTACAAACTTGCTTTGGTAGTGAGATCACCCAGTTCAATTTTTTGTTGCAGGTACACATTCTAAAGTGATTAAGTAATGCCTTTATTCTTCATAATTTCTTAGTTACTGCAGAAATGGCTAAGATGTACTAGTTCAAGTTGGCCTCAGGTGTACTTCATAAGGCAGTATCTTGTAATACATTTTGCCAGACATTCAAGGTGGCCAAGTTCAGTTAGAAGCTAAGTATTAACATTCCCAGCCAAGAATATGTTTTTTAATAATCTGTTCCAAAAATAAAAATCACTAAGGAGTTACTTTTATTATATTTTTACTGCTCATTTTTATTGTTACAACTTTTATATCATTAGACAAATCATATATATTTCTTCTGCTCTCTATAGGACTCTGTTAAAGAAATCTAATGTAATACCTAAACTTATAATATGAAGATAGAAAATGATTCGACTCAACTAGTTAAGCATTAGTACTGCACAAGCCACAGTTTGGTTACTTTAAAATCCATCCATCTTTAAAACTGGCTAATTCAAATTCAGGATAAACTAAGAGTATATCCTGGTGTTCTGAGGCACAAGTTACAAACCAATATTCCAAAAATCTTTTTGTGTGTGCTGATCGCACAAAAAGACATCCTTTAATAATTTTATTGACCCCCTTCTTTTGACACCCACTGCACACCCAACCTACCTGGAAAGGGGTCTCACTTTGAACTGCCTTTCCCAAGGTTTCTTCCATTTTTCCCAACAAGGTTTTTTTGGGAGCTTTTCCTTGTCTTCTTAGAGAGCCAAGGCTGGGGGGCTGTCAAGAGGCAGGGTCTGTTAAAGCCCATTGCGGCACTTCTTGTGTGATTTTGGGCTATACAAAAATAAATTGTATTGTATTGAATTGTAATAAGTTTAGGCTACTATCTGCTAGAAACCCAGTAAATGCCATTTTAGGCTCTGTATACGGAGGCTGGAGGAGGTTAGTATTCTATTACTTTATGTAGCTGCAACAGCTTTTGCAAATTGAGTGTTAACTTAATTTTTAATTCCAAAGTATTTTAGTATTTCAAAATTAAGGTATTTTCCCTTTATTTATATTTTGCAATGTAGGAAGCAATGAGGCATCAAGATAAGGGTCTTTTCTGAAAGTAGCAAAAATGTCAGTTCTATTCTAGTGATTTGCTTCTTACTTCTTGTCTAGAATACCAATAGTAAAAGATGGTCTTTCATCCACTTCCTAAGAATATTAAGATATATTGGGAAATTGTAGTGGAATTATTTTTTGTTGTTGTTGAAAATTATTTTTTGAAAATGTAATACTGACATTTGATACATTGTCAGTAGCAATATATTTTGATGAGACATTTAAGATCACTTACAAAACTCATATTTGCAAAAGGAAGAAAAATTCAAACAGGCAGGGTTTTAGCAGGATTTTCACAACAGGATTCTACAGCTGTAAAGAGTGCATCATGTTATATACTGTATGAGAGATTCTTTTTATCTCTATGGAATTTTCTCTGGTTTCATGATATCCATCCTCCATCCATCCATTAACCACCGCTTATCCAAGGTTGTGTTGCGGGGGCAGCAGTCTAAGCAGGGAGGCCCAGACCTGCCTCTCTCCCGCCACCTCCTCCAGCTCCTCTGGGAGGACCCCGTGGCGTTCCAAGACCAGCCAGGAGATATAATCCCTCCAGCGTGTCCTGGGTCTGCCCCGTGGCCTTCTCCCAGTGGGGCATGCCCGGAACACCCCCCCCCAGGGAGGCGTCCAGGGGGCATCCTAACCAAATGTCCGAACTACCCCAACTGACTCCTCTCAATGTGGAGGAGCAGCGACTCTACTCTGAGTCTCTCCCGGATAACTAAACTCCTCACCCTATCTCTAAGGGAAAGTCCAGCCACCCTGCAGAGAAAACTCATTTCGGCCACTTGTATCCGCGATCTTGCTCTTTCGGTCACTACCCAAAGCTCGTGGCCATAGGTGAGCTTAAGAATGTAGATCGACTGGTAAATCGACAGCCTCGCCTTTTGGCTCAGCTCACTCTTCACCATGACGGACCATTGCAGAGCCCGCATTACTGCGGATGCCGCACCGATCCGTCTGTCAACCTCCTGCTCCATTCTTCCCTCACTCGTGAACAAGACCCCAAGATACTTGAACTCCTCCACTTGAGGCAGTAATGTGTTCCCAACCCGGAGAGAGCATTCCACCCTTTTCCAGCTGAGAACCATGACCTCGGATTTAGAGGTGTTGACTCTCATCCCCACTGCTTCACACTCAGCTGTAAACTGCTCCAGTGAGAGCTGGAGAACACTGTCCGATAAAGCCAACAGAACCACATCATCCGCAAATAGCAGAGACGAGATTCTGAGGTCACCAAACAAGACCCCCTCCGCTCCTTGGCTGCGCCTAGAAATTCTGTCCATATAACTTATGAACAGAATCGGTGACAAAAGGCAGCCCTGGTGAAGTCCAACCTCAACAGGAAACAAGTCCGACTTATTACCTGCAATGTGGACCAAGCTCCTGCTCCTCCTGTACAGGGGCTGAATGGCTCGTAACAATGAGCCTTGTGCCCCGTACTCTTGGAGCACACCCCACAGGATGCTTTGAGGGACATGGTTGAATGCCTTCTCCAAATCCACAAAACACATGTGGACTGGTTGGGCAAACTGCCATGCCCCTTCCAGGATCCTGACCAGGGTGTAGAGCTGTTCCAGTGTTCCGCGACCGGGACGGAATCTGCATTGTTCCTCTTGAATCCGAGATTCGACCATCAACTGAACTCTCTTCTCCAGCACCCCTGAATAGACCTTACCGGGGAGGCTGAGGAGTGCGATCCCCCTATAGCTGGAGCACATCCTCCGGTCACCCTTCTTAAAAAGGGGGACCACCACCCCAGTTTTTCAATCCAGAGGTACTGCCCCCGATTTCCATGCGATGTTGCAGAGACGTGTCAACCAGGACAGCCCCACAACATCCAGAGCCTGGAGGAACCCAGGGTGAACCTCATCCATCCCAGGGGCCCTGCAACATCAGAGCTTTTTAACTACCTCTGCGACCTCGGCCCCTGTTATGGACGTCCCCCCCCCCTGGAGTCCTCCAGCTCTGCTTCCTCTAAGGAAGACATGTTGGTGGGATTGAGAAGATCCTCGAAGTTTTCCTTCCACCGGTCAATAATGTCTGCAGTTGAAGTCAGCAGGGCCCCATCTCCACTGTACACAGTGTTTCATGATAATCATATAGTAAAATAACTCATCAAGAAGTGCCGCAATGGACTTTAACAGGCCCTGCCTCTTGACAGCCCCCCAGCCTTGATTCTCTAAGAAGACAAGGAAAAACTTAAAATGACAAGAAACAAAGGTGTAAAAACAGTACAGAATATTGTAAATTCATTACTTACAGTAAGTGCAGTATTTCAAATATCTGTTAGTATTGGTTTATAATAAATTTCCAGTAAAAGGCCAAGGTACAATACAATACAATACAATTTATTTTTGTGTAGCCAAAAATCACACAAGAAATGCTGCAATGGGCTTTAACAGGCCCTGCCTCTTGGCAGCCCTCCAGCCTTGACTCTCTAAGAAGACAAGGAAAAAATCCCAAAAAACCCTTGTAGGGAAAAAATGGAAGAAACCTTGGGAAAGGCAGTTCAAAAAGAGACTCCTTTCCAGGTAGGTTGGCCGTGCAGAAGATAAAGAAAAACTCCCAAAAAAATAAAAGTGCCACATTTGAGTACCGAGAAGAAAAACAGAATAAGTGGGGGTTAGTAACAAATTATAACTATCATGTTACTTATGTTTTAGTGCTAATGACTAACAACAGAGATGCAGTCTGTACAGTTAATCAGCAGCTCTAGTCAGGATATGCTAAACTGAAGTAGTGAGTCTTCAGCTGAGACCAAAGGGGCATCTCTTATAGTAGCAGGCAGACCATTCCACAGTTTAGGGGCCCTGTAACTAAAAGCTCAACCTCCCACTGTTATTTTATTAATCCTTGGAATCATAAGCAGATCAGCATCTTGAGATCTTAATGTGCGATCTGGTTTGTAAGTCATGATAAGTTCAGACAAGTAAGCCAGACCTTGGCCATTTAATGCTTTATATGTTAAAAGGAGGATTTTGAAATCTGCCCTAAACTTAACCGGGAGCCAGTGTAAGGATTTAAGAACTGGAGTTATGTATTTGTATTTTCTTGTTCTTGTAATAATCACCCTCCCGCCCACCACTGCAGCTCAATTCGCAAACAAGGTTCTCAGTGTTTAACTTGGAGTGAAGTGCTTGGTGTTGTAGAGGGTAAATAATATATCGTCATTTGGAATACATACATTTCATTTGTGTTCGATGTCTACAACAATCTATGTAAACACATCATTAAAACAGAAACATTTTTCATGTTTTAGTAATAATTGACAAAATGCAGACATTAAGTGTATAATTTGTGAAGCTTTGAATAAGAGTATAAGTTTAATATGTCACTGTGCTCTGTACAAATATATTTAATAAATCTGCTTTTCTTTCTACTCACATACACAATTGACACAGAGCCAGGTTTAGCACAGGGGCTCATCTTCTAGAACTGCTAGGCAAGCATTATAATATAAGATAAGACAGATAGAGACAACTGGAAAACAGTGCAGTCAGACTGAGGACTGTTGTATACTATTTCTGTCTGTCAAAGTCAGCATGAAACTGTATCCTCTTTGCCTTGTTGGTCATTGCATGATTCACCTAAGTGGGAGCCTGCACGTGGAGAAAACAGTATAAAGCCTTGGAAAGTGACCAAGTACCTTTGAAGCCGACAGAGATAACGTCATTCCATCCTTAAAATCCTTCCACTGCAACGGCAAAGATGGCATACTCTACACATCGGGCCCCCACCCCTGGACATTAAACAAAGCCAACATTATAACAAAGATAAGTTATTTCTCCTATGTGATTTCTTACCGCTGTATCACTAAGGGAGGGGTATTGCCTTTTTATATTATAGTTATATAGATTACAGAAAAATAACTTATTTCCAGGGAGCTAGCACCTCCTACTGGATCCAAAATGGCGTAGTCGGCAAGATTTATTGAGAGAGTGAATGGCCTTTTGAAAGAACAAATTAAGAAACTAATTGGGCAAAATCATCTTAAGGCTGGACTAAAGTTTTAAAACAAGCCTTATTTAAACTTAATTGTCTGTTGGCTGGGTCCACACCATTTTTGAGACATCAAAATGCCAGTGGAGAGACACCTGTGTGTGCCCGCCGCATGACAATAATTAGTCCATTGGCAAACAATGAATTAACTCCCACAGGGTTATTGGCTAGGGCACCTAAGTTTCTTAAGATTAAGGCAAATTTATCAGGAAAGCTAAGCTTGGGAATAACAGGTCAGTGGCAAAAGGAATGGAAGGTCCGAATAAATGTTGAAATGCTTGTAACAGATCCATGCCTAACAGGGACTTTCGATATTAGCTTAAATGAATGGCATTTAGTGTAAGAAAACCAAACCAGTCAAGACATACACAAGACTGAAGGACAGGCCATATGTAAACTACACATAGTAAAAGTCACACCTATTCTAGTCAGTATTGAACAATTTAAAGGAGAAATTGGAGGGAGGAAGGTATGGGTATTATCTCCAAGGCAAAAGCCTAGGGCAGGGGAAATAATAGCTGCAGGGCCAGGAGACACTAGAATGGTTCTTTTAACAGGCTCTCAGCCACCCCTGTGCTTTCTCTTACACAAATTATCCTCATTTGTGGAGTAAACAGGGTAGACGGTTTATTGACTGGATGGAGACGATGCACCCCCTACACTAAAGTCTTTTGGGCTGCTGATATGCCAGGAACAGAAAAATATATGACACTGAACTTCACCCTTATCAAGAACTGTACCTGGCAATTACGAGACAAGACACCTACAGCTCTGTTTTCCATGAAACTGGAATATCATGAACTGTTACTTTTGCCTGTTGTGACTTATGAGGACACTGAAATAACTGTGACTGTGCATAATAATGAATGTGTCTGGTTGGCTATGATGAATTGTAAACCTGGTTCTAATGAAGTATCATGTTGGACTATTGAGGGGGGACAACAGTTGACTGCAGTATCGACACCTGGAAATGATGTAATACTAAATGTGTTTAAAAATTACAATATGTTCAGAATTCTGCTGCTCGTTTACTTTCACACACTAAAAAATCTGCTCACGTCACTCCTGTCCTCTGTGATTTACATTGGTTACCAGTTTCTTCAAGAATCGAATATAAAATTATTCTTCTTACCTTTAAAGCCCTTCATGGGTTAGCCCCTCATTATTTGTCGGAGCTGCTGCTTCTTTACACTCCTGCCTGTGCATTATGATCACTGTACCTAAATACAGGTTAGCAGAGCTTTCAGAGTGATAGCCCCTAAAATTTGGAATTCTCTCCCTCTCAGCCTTTGCAAGGAAAAATCTATTATTAATTTCAAACTTCTGTTAAAAACACATCTTTTCAATGAGTATTATTCTTTTTCGTGTATGTAATTTCTACTGTCTTGTTAATGTGTGTATTGAATTGTAAAGTGTCCTTGAGTGTATGAAAGGCGCTACATAAATAAAACTTATTATTATTATTATTAACAACAAATGTAAAGTACCAGTAATGTTATGGGAAATTCATAAGACTAGAAGAGGGAATGATTATCCATTTGATGCAACACTACTTAGGCAAATGAAAGGCTGTAAGAAAGCTAGAATAGCACACAAAATAATTACTGTAGCACTTAACATTAATGTTAGTGGATTTGATATAAAATTTTATGATTTTCCAAGAGGAGAAAATATGGTACCACACAGTACAGATGCAACTTTTAATTGCAAAAACATTACATACAATCCTTATGGACACCTCATAACATAGAAATAAAATGAAGGCCAAAGTGAGACCTTGTGGGGAGCTATAGGAACTGGTTTAGGAGTAGAAGGTTTAGGGCTAGGGTCTCTTAATACTGCTGATATAGAAGCACTATACCACAAAATATCATCTGTTGGTGTAAAACAAGCAAATAATTTATAAACTTTGGCTCATTGGGGGCCAGTGTTGGCATTTACAGGACTTGCTTTTATGGAAACTTCATCATGGATAGTTAAATGAGTCCTTATGGACTGATTTGCAAAGCCAATGGGCTATAGATGTAGAATTAGCTTGTTATTCAAAACAGATTATTGCTATACAGCAGTGTTTAAATTTTAAGATGGATTGGGGATTCAAAGACCCCCAGCACTGGAAAAAAGAATTAAAATTACCAGCAAACTGATGGTTGCAGCCAACATCTTTCATGTGTGAAGAATCGATGTGCCAAGCTGTGTTTCAGGTGGCAACCACTGCTGAAGACAATAATGTTTGGTGTCCATTCCATGTTTGCCTATTTTACTAGGGGGAACATGGTGAGCACCTACAGTAGATAGAAAATGGATAGACATGAACAATAATACTATAGTACCTGCGTTTTGTTATAACTGGCAAGAAGGGTTTGTATGTCAAAGGGTGGGCACATATCCGCACCCCTGTTTGCATCTTTTAGCTGGAGACTGTTATTGGTGCCAAGTAACAGTAAACTCCACTGAAGTGTTTCAAACTGATACTACCTCTACATGTTCAGTGAAAATACATAACATAACTTGGAGTGATTGTACCCACTACAAGGGCCCAGGGGTATCTTGTTGCACCAATGTTACTGTCAGAAGGGGACATTGTTTTTCGATTTCCTGGATAACCAGTTACTGATTGTGTCAGGGTTGTCTGCAGGAGGTAGGTATTTGCTGTCTTGCAAAGGAGTCACCGCTTTGAAGTCTGGCTGGTTGAGTATACAAACAATAAAAAGTTATGATAACAGACCTGCTCCTTCCTTGGAGGATGTGTGTATTTACTTGACTTGGAGATTACATGTCTGACGCTATTGGTTTCTAATCAGCATATCTGTACTTATTCATGATTGGTAACAATACATTTTGTTAATTTGTATTTTCATTAATTGTTAAACCCAGGAAATTTAGATGTGCCATTGTTTAATCCGATTGTCCAGAACTGATAATGGCAGGGACTGAAGGAGATTTAAACTCCTGGGCAGCAGAAGGCAGAGGGAACAGTCCACAGAAAACGCTGCCAAGATACTCGGATAGAGCACAGGGGCTCGCAGGCAGACAAGGGTACGTGGTTGGCACGACGTGAGGCACAAGGATGGCAACACTTCCAGGGAGGAAGAGACAGCTCCACAAGGAGACACCGGTTGTGGGTCCAGCGAGAGAGGGAAGCCGCATGAAAGGACCAAGCAAAGCTGGCAGACGAGAAATGAGGCGTGCCTAAGTCACAGCAACACAAGGAGCCCAGAGTGGAAAAAGAAAGGAACGATGAAGAGACGCTGACAGGGATTCAATGTTTTGACACAACTTCTGTTGGGAAACGAGTGTCTGGTGAACAGAGTGCATCCGTGGACAGTTGAGCGATTAAGTGTTGGGGTAACACAGTGAGCAACTTGGACTCTGCACCACTAAAGGTTGTATCCTCCGATTCTTGTTTTTAATGGACTTTTAGAGTGTGGACTGTGTATTTTCCTTTTAAAAAAAGGAAATTCATTCCTGATATGTTTAGATTTTGTTATGTTCGTTTATCTTTTTAATGTACCTTATATTGTCTTGTGTAATAGAACTTACTGTTGTTTTTTCTGAAATTACTGTTGTGTCTTTCATTGTGTGTTTACTCACTGCCCAATTTAAAGAAACCTGTGTGCTATTATTGGTAAATTTCAGGAGTTCCCAGTCTCTTAATAAAACTGGGTGGCGTAGTCGGATATTTAAATGGTGTCTAAGTTAGATTACCTGTAAGTGTGACTAGACACCTGTTACATTACTTCTGTACGAGATGACTATTATGGAAGAACTTATGCATTACCTAAATGGGAGGATATACATTGGGAAGCAGAAGCTAACCCCTTCCTCCATTTACAATTTACCTACGAGATAGAATTGCCTACATATAAAGCAATATCAAAGCATGCTAAACAATATGAATGTCTTTTTAATGTAATGTTACAAAATGCTAGGGACCTACTAGTAAGACTAAAAACTGACGAAAAGAAAGTAATTACCTCTGCAGAAGAAATTAAATAAATCTTCACACACCACTGCTGGGATTTTTTCACTAAGTGGTCACCATCTAGTAACACTATTTTAAATGTAATTGTCAATCCAATCGTACTGTTAATTATTATCGTTATGATTTTCATTATTACAAATAATTACTTACATTTGAGTATTAGATGAATGAAACAGGAGCTGCATCAGCAGTATACCCCACGTCTCCACAAACATTCTTGGGTAGCTGTCTACACTGTGAGGGGGGATCAAATACCTTTTGCTTTGTCAACAAGACCCTCAAGGATTGTTTTTGGTCCGAGACACAGTGACAAAGGGTGGACTGTAATATGAGTATAAGTTTAATATGTCACTGTGCTATGTACATATTTATTTTATAAATCTATTTTTCTTTCTACTCACATGCACAAGCTGAGCTATGATGCTGTGTGTGATGCAATTAAATCAATAGCTAAAGAAGCAATTCCCAGGTCAAAAAGAGAGAGCAAGAAGAAAATAGTCCCTTGGTGGACAGATGAGTGTAAAAAGGCAGCAAAAGAGGGAAACAATGCATTCAGGACAGTAAGCGCAAGCAGTTGTTAGGAAAGCGAGACAAGAATGCAGTGGAAAACATACTGTGACCGTATTAGGAAAAAGATTCTGGTAGGAGAAATATGGAGCATGATGCAAAAGATGGGAGGCAGTAACTGACAGTTAATAAGGAGAAATATTACCAAAAACCTTTGTTAAGATACAGAGTTCGGTAAATTCAAGTAAAGAAATGTTTCATAGGGAAGCAGTTTTGGCACGCAATCCACAGGTTGATGAAAAAAAGAATTCTCTACCTCCAATTTGGATCTTGAGTTTAAATTATAAGAGCTTAAATCAGCAATCAACAGTTCAAGGCAGTCATCGCCGTAGGAGGATGACATGTTATAATATGTTTTCTCATTTATCAGAATCTAATTTTGTGTTGATTTTGGAATTATTTAATTGAATACCGGAAGAAGGGAAACTCCTCTCATTATGGAAGGTAGCAGTTGTCGTTCCTATAACTCATCCAGTTACAGATCCATCTCACTGACTTCTCATGATTGAATGATAATGGAATGTCTGGTATTTGTAAAATGAAATTATTTTTTGGAAAAAAAAAGACAATGGACTCGGTATTGAGTTTGAAATCAGAGATTTGTAAGGCTCAAGTTAATAAAGAGTTTGTGATAGCAGTTTTGTTTTAAATAGAGAAAGACTATATGTTATGTTACAGTAAAAATGTACTCAGTATTTTAGGTATTTATGTTGGAAAGAACAAGACCAATTCAAATCATGGTTTGGTCTATCACACCTCCTGGTCTGCCCATATATTCCACATATTTCCATCTACATCATATCTAGTATTCTCCTTTGCAAGACTCTTATTGCATGCCTCAACCACTCTATACAAGAATTTACTGGGATGTCATTACAGGCAGCATCCACTGCAATGAGTAAAGAAACACAGTTGTGTGGCTGGTGAGCATATACTGTCCACATCTACTGTATGCCAGAAATAACTGTTAAATGGATTCAGGAATAGAGAATAAGGTGGAAGATAGTCCATCTTCATCCTCTGGTGGGCATCTAACCATTCATTTATTGCATTTAAGCACTGGAAGCTTACATTATCCCATACTACAACATAATCGGGCACGTCAGGCCATTCTAATCCCCTTTCATTTTCAACAATGAGATACCAGAAGAGAGTGTCCAAGAAGGCACGTAGATGATGGGTGTGGTAGGCCCAAATTTGAGTATTAAGACCATTCTCAGATATTGTGGCATGCATGTTTAAATACCTACATCCATTGTAGCAACATGTCATATTATATTACGACCACGCCTCCTACACTTGGACAAGTTAAATCCAGTCTCATCCATGAACATCAGTATGTGAGGGATTTCATTTGGCTCAAGTTCCATAACTCCCTAGAGTAAAAATAAAAGATCAGAATTTTAACAATGCACATGTTACAGCACAAATTGACCTCTACAACTACAGTAATGTACTTTGAAGTACAAGTGATACTAAAGTATGCAAAATAACACACAACACCATATATAGTAAAATATTACTGTAGGTTTTATATAACATATATTTGTGTGTATTGTGATGTGTGAGCCACTGTCTTGCACCCCAAAACACGAGGCTGAGTCTCAGTACTTTAGCAAAACCAGGTTTATTCAGCTTAAAACAGGAACAGCACGGTTATATATTGTAGCATGATCTACCACTGTTCTATACATAGACACAACAGTCAGGCATGGTCGTGGCCAGGTTATTGCCCAAGTAATATTGTTCCCTGCATTTATAATGTTCCTTGCATCACTGATTGATGACAGCCACTTATAGTGCAATGGTCCTCGGCTCAAATTTGCTTCGGCAGTGAGCCGCTACAGTGCTGGGAGCCTGTAGTTGCCCTGGCAACAGATAAACATCCTTCCACAGACACAGTGATCACGCTTTGGGACACTCTTCAGCATGTTGTCCGGATGGGGGGAATTCCAAAAGAGTTTAGAAATGTCACATCCCCCCCCCACCCCCCAGCTTTGTCCACACCAGGCTCGGCCAGACGTGAGAGAACATCAGTATTGGTGTGTGCAGCCCCAGGACGGTGGCAAACATCAAAACTAAAAGCCTGCAAACTAATAGACCACTGAGTGACCCGGGCGTTCATATCCTTCTGTTTGTGCAGCCATTGCAGCGGGGCATGGTCAGTTACCAGGGTAAACTGTCATCCCCAGTGAGTGTAACAAATAGCCTCCACTACCCACTTAATTGTCAAGCACTCGTTTTCACTAGTTGAATAATTATGCTCCCTAGTTAGCAGCTTTGTGCTGAGAAACATGATGGGGTGCTCTTCATGATGGTGTTTTAAAATTTGGGTCCTCTCTCTCCAGATTGTGACGTGGGCTTGTCTGAATGCAAAATCCAATTTTTTATTGTCTCGTTGTAGGCAAGCAAACTCCGTCTGGATGGCAGTTTCTGCAGAATCGCACTCGTCACCCTCTGCTAATGTGTCCATTGCAGCATATCACTCACCTCCCACTGCTATTTTGTTTTGTCTGCATCCGTATTGAGTGTCCGGTCTGGGGAGGCTGTTGATGAGTGTGACAGCATGGAAAAGTTTGCCAGCTGTCCCGGGCCTTCACTTGAGGATTCATCCCCCAGCTCGCTGGACAAATCCATTTCCATTTCAAACCCATTTCTTTGACTGACATTGTATGCAGCAAGCCCTTCTCTGTCCACTACAGCGGAAGGCACTCTGCAGGTGGCCAAGAACCGTGGAAAGAGGGCATCCCTTTTTCCTATTAGGAGTGGGCAGGGTGAGAGGTCTGATATGGCAGTCCAAACCTTTAAGTTCTTCCCTTTAAATTTCAGAGGAAGTAATATAGTCTCATATGTTTTAATGTCCCCATGGACGTAGCGGATGTTCATTTTGTCTGTGGTGTTAGTAGGGGTCTGCAGCAGTAATATTTCAGTTCTGATATTAATTTTAGTTTTAGCTTTTATTTTATTTTATAAAATTAATTTTTATTTTTATTTCATTCAGTTTTCAGTGGAGTCAACAATTTTTCTTTTTATTTAGTTCTGTGTTTAAAATTTTAGTTTTTATTTTATTAAGTTCTGGCCTTTTTATATAATATTAGTACAATTTTAGTTTTTTTTTTCTGTTGCAAGACCACACATGCTGGCCTACACATATTTCAATGCAAGTTATGTTTCAGTCAACAAAATAAACTTACAGTTCATAATACCGTTAAACACAACTTGGCTATCAATGAGCAAACAGATTAAGTGGCCTAATGAGTACAGTCAGCAAGATCAAATTTTTCAACCGAAGAAACCAGTCCATGCAAGCACGTTGCTGTTAAGCTTTAAACAAGCACACATTTCGAGAGATTTGTTCATGTTGCAACGATGTCCATTGCACAGATGGCCACAAAGTGAAAATATTCGCTTGACGAATGCCTGTAATACAGGTGCACAGACAAGGTACTCGGCACTATAAGGCGCACCAGCAAGACTGTATGTTAACGATTTCTGCTACCAGTATTGAAGCAGTGATGTGCGGTGAGGTTCGTGAGGCACTGACTCTTTCAGAATCAGATTTACAAATATATGAACTCATATCTTATTCACTTTTCAATTGGCAGCATGCACATTGACTACTGGTTATGTTTAATATCTCATCAGCATTCTTTATACACATATTTGCCCTAAGAAAGAACATTATATTTACAGCAGTAAGAGAGCGGAGAGAGCACATTTGCTCTGCACCCTCCATGTGTTCAAAATTTGCTGTTGCAATTTCACAATTTATACTCATTCAATACAAATGAAAGTATAGAGTGGTGTACAAAAAACGGATTTCAATTTTGACCTTAATTGAAATATTTAATTGTTTTTAAAAGATTTTAATTCTTATGCTTTAATCAATTTTAATACAGACTGTTTAACAAAAGGATGACAAGAAAAGCAAACAAATATTTTATTTAAGGTCAAAATTTAGTCTTTACATACTGGATTTTTTTTCTTAGACTGATCTCATTTTTTTATAAAATTGAAAACTGTTTATGGTCCTACCTTTTTTGGTAAATAAAGTCCATGCACCTATCCTTCTCCACGAAAATCTTGGTCACTTTGTTATAAAAGTCTTCCTTGTTTTCCAATAGTTTTAAAAGTCTTAATCTTCCATTTTGAAGTTGGAAGAAAAAATAAAAATAAACGGACCGCTGCAGTGCACTTGACTTTCTGATATCGCTAACTTATTGGCGCGTCTGCGTAGAAGAACAGCAGCAACAAGCAGCTGTTGGGTTCACATCCGGCCCCTCCAGTGTGGCACGGTACTGTCTGCCTTACCTTGTACCTTTTCACTGTGGTTTTATGTCCGATCAGTAAGACTAGATATGTCACACACATTCATTAAAGATATTAGCCAGACTGTAGAAAATCAAGGTGTATAATAAACATGTTTGCAAACATTATATTGGTGACACACAGAAACTCAGCAACAGGCACGCGCCAATTGCACGCATCAACCCAGTGTATGAGGGATAGCCCAGTCTGAGCTGAGGCCCCACTCGTCGCTACCACGCCTCGTGTTTCTCCCTTGTATTTGATCAGGAAATATGGAAATTCAGCGATTTTGACTGTAAAAAAAATTAAAATTATTGGAATCATACAGAAAACAAATTTATAGCACAGACCAGTGGACAAATTTATTTTATGTTATCATTATTAGTTTTTTTTTGTTTTTATTATCATCTGCGCTGTAATTATATGTATTTCCACATGTTACTTTCTTGCGTTCTACCCGCGTATATGCAAAACTCGCCATCGGCAATCACACATGCTTACTGCTTCAACCCGACGAGCCAAATGTGCTCAACAATCAAACAACTGTCCTTTACAGAAGTTGCGCCACATGATTATAGTAAGCCAAAGGTAAAAGATCACCGCATAGTGAAGAGTGCAATTTAAATGAATGCTCAGGGTGACTGTACCAGATTGAACGAAAATGCTATTTTTTTCAATTTTACTCAGTTTTCATTCTCATTTCAGTTTGTTCACATATCACAAATTTTTATTTTTATTTAGTTTTAGTTTCTCTGTTTGCCTTAATTTCAGTTCTCGTTCTTGTAAAATGAAAAACAATATTTTTAATTCTAGTTCTCGTTTTCATTATGAAAATATCACTGGTCTGCAGGAACAAGTCATGGCATACTATGCAGTGGTCACTACCAGAGTCCAACAGTGCAGAGAAATCCCATCTAGCTAATGTAATAGAGACCTTAAAATTGTCCTCCTTTAATATCCTGGGGGAATTTGTGAGCTGCATACCTGAGCCAAACCGATAGCCACTGTTTGTGCAGGTGGGAGGTGGCATCCCCGAGCAAGATATCCCAGTTGAACACAACAAAAGCTACGGCATTCAGTCTGCACTATGGTGCTCACAATATGGCGTCTTCCACCCGTGGCACTGGTGACCCTGAATGTCTGTGCTGGTTAGATCGAAATCAGGGTCAAGCCTTGGTAGCCCAGTTGTTTCCAGGTGGCTTGTACAGCCTCTAGTCTGCGTGTCAGATCCAGCAGAGAGTGGACGTCAGTCTGTAGCATTTCATAACAAAGGCTCTCGTCTATCCCTTACAGGACTGCATCAATATCAAGCTTCTCCACAATGCACTCAAAAGGGTCACTGCGGATCCAGTTTTCAAATCAGGTCCAGTAAGCCCCTGGATCTGTCCTCGTATGGGGTGATCCGGATCAATAAGCCACAGACTAAACTGGTGCCCCTTGGCCAGCAGGCTCACAGTCATGCAGAGGATGATCCATTGCTTCAAGAAGTCATAATCATTGAGCCTTTCAGGAAGGAGATTTTGTACAGCTTGGAGGGCTTCTCTGGTTAAAAACATGGCCAAAATGGTATCCTTCAATAAGGGCGCGTAAATAAAGGCGAGCTTCAAAAGGGTGACCTCAATTGGGCGCAGCGAATAAAGGCAAACGCAACAAAATTATTACAGAAAATGTATTAGATAAAGGCAATGATTGAATGTATAAAAAGGCGAAAGCAAGAATATTAAAACATCCAATTAATTAATGCATGAACTTCTAACGAACTATTTCTGGTACAAATTTGTGAAGAAAATTTATTAGATAAAGGCAATGACTGAACGTATAAAAAAAGCGAAAGCAAGAATATTGGTATATTTTCCAATCCTATATTCAGTGCATTTCCAGATGTGTTTCCCATTGATAGTTTTCTCCTTTCTGAATGTGTAGCCTTCGACTACGAGTAGATCTGCACCTTTGTTGCTCTTCACATATTCCAGAGCCATTTGAACTAAATTATCTACGAACGCCTTTATTCGCCGTGCTCAGATGAGGTTGCTCTTTTGAAGCTCACCTTTTTCTGCGCGCCCTTATTGAATAGCACCGGCCAAAATAGCTGCCCAGGCTCCCCTGTCCCAGCACATCAATGTTGCCATGCATTCAAAGTAGAATAGGAAACACTCAGGGTCATCTGAGGGAGCCATCTTCGGCACCACATTTGGTGGCCGTGCCAGGGCAGGGGCAGCCACCGGTGCCTCATCTTGCTCCGGGCATTGCTGTACTTCTTGGGGATCCATCAGTGCAAGGAGCCCTCTCCTGGTACCATGTAACATGTGACACGTGAGTCACTGTCTTGCACCCCAAACCATGAGGCTGAGTCTTAGTACCAAAACCAGCTTTATTCAGTTTGAAACAGGAACAGCACAGTTATTTATTGTAGCCGGATCTACCACAGTGTACTCTGTGTACTCTCCTATACACAGACACAGTTGTCAGGCATGGTCGTGGCCAGGTTAGTGGCCATGTAATATTGTTCCCTACATTTATAATGTTCCTTGCATTACCCCTCAACGCTTATAGTGCAACCACGATCAGCACGAATTTGCTTCGGCGGTGAATATATGTATGTGTGTGTCAAAACAGTGTACTGGGGAAATCAGATGCCTACAGTACAGTACCTGAACATACTAGTAACTCAGTTTCTTCACTCAGTCATTCTTCCTTTCAAACGGCACCCTGTACAGTTATTTAATCTGATTTCACATCAGTACTCTGTCAACCATTGAGAGACGGACTAAATTGCAGTTTTGGAAGATGTCATTGTCAGTGTAAAGGCACTTACATTGTTTTTTGATTGCTGTTGCAGTTCTACAAAACAGCTGTACAATGTTCCATTTGATAGGAACAATGAGAGAGTAAAATAGCTTAGACACATTTATTAAGGATATAGAGAAGTTTGTTCTTTTTCTAAGCTACACTATTTCAAATGTTTCTAATATGAACACTCTTTTTAGATTTTACAGAGAATACTGGAGCTGGAGGCAAATGAAACACTGCAAATTTTTGTGTATGTGGATGAGACAGGATTTGATCTGAATAAAGTAAGGAGACATGGCAGGAGAGGGCCACAGTGGATGTACCAAGCCAGCATGTGGGCAACATCACAATGTGTGCTGTTATTGCTGAACATGAGGTAATTCACCATGCCGCAGTAATTGGGACCTACAGCACATACTGGCTTCTTAAGTTCTTAGATTGCCACTCCATATGGTAATTTGGGACAATTTCACCACAATTTCATAGTTTCACTACTCCAACCTTGTGAGGGAATGGTTTTAAACCCACCAACACGGTGGGTTAAATGGTGGGGATAATGGTGTTCCTGACATCATATTCACTATTCCTCAACCCAATTGAAGAATTCTTCTCTGGTTGGAGATGGACGATGTTTGATCGACAACCTCATAATCAGATTTCCCTACTAGAAGCAAAGGATGCTGACTGTAAGGCTCTCTCTCCTGAAGCTTGTTGAGGATGGGAGCAGCATGCAAAAAGATTTTACGCTCTGTGTCTCAGAAGGGAAGATATCAGGTGTGATGTAGACACAATAATGTTACCTAATAGAGATGAGAGACAGGATGTCCCTTAAGACATTCTACATTAGGCCTACATTTTTTTTGCAGTACTTTTTAAAGTCTGTAAGGTTTTGATAAAACTATAAAAATATTTGGTGTCTAAGTCTTAAAACAGTGGTGAAAGTTTTTATTCAATGGTCACAGTGTTGAAGTGATTGACTGACTTTGCATGTTTTGACACATGTGAAAAAGGTTTTGTTTGTTTTAGTGTCATTTGCACAGGTAAGTCTGTGTTATGAAAAATACCATAACTGTTTTTTAAACTACATTAAGACTGGTTTTCCTCCAGGTGCTCCGGTTTCCTCCCACAGTCCAAAGACATGCAGGTTAGGTGCATTGGCGATTCTAAATTGTCCCTAGTGTGTGCTTGGTGTGTGTGTGTGGTTGTGTGTGCCCTGCGGTGGGCTGGCACCCTGCCCGGGGTTTGTTTCCGGCCTTGCGTCCTGTGTTGGCTGGGATTGGCTCCAGCAGACGCCCGTGACCCTGTAGTTAGGATATAGCGGGTTGGATAATGGATGGATGGATGGATTAATGACTGGTGAGAATTGTACCAAAATTATCTGATGGCATTATTTCACTATGACCATGTTGCAGATCTCTTGCTCTTGTTGAGGTGTGAAATGTCTTCTTTTGCCTGCAGCATTTGGACAACACGCAGTCTTAATTATATAGTACACTAGCAAAATACCCGCGCTTTGCAGCGGAGAAGTAGTGTGTTAAAGAGGTTATGTAAACATATATATATATATACATAAACATATATAAATATATATACATATCTACATATACACATATCTACATATATATATATATCTACATATACACATATCTACATCTACATATATATATATATATACATATATACATATATATATATTCATATACACATCCACATATATATACATATATATATACACATATATATACACACATACATACACACACACATACATATATACATATACACATACATACATACACATATATACATATATACACACATACATACATACATACACACATTTATCTATATACAGTATATAAAGGAGAGTTGGGATCCGAGAGACTGTGTTTGTGTGTTTGTGGAGGGATGGAGAGTTAAGGCGGGTGTTGGAGTGACGTGATCATCTCCCCTCCCATTCACCTCATTTCATTCACTTCATTTCGCTCCGAGCTGAGCTCTGCAGCTGGCGCGGTCTTGCTGTTCTTGATTTGCTTTTCACATGGCCAACTATACGTTGCATGCTCAAGAGTAAGCTCAGCGCACAACTTGGTCATATTACAACCGGAGGGGCGAACTGACAACATGGTAGACAAAGAGATCCTTAACAAATAATTATTGGTATAATTTTCCTCAGTTTATTATTTAAAATTTTAAAGCAGTACTTAGCCGCTGCGAAGCGCGGGTATTTTGCTAGTATATATATATACACATACAAAGACATATATACTGTATACATATACATATTTACATATCTACATATATATATACATATCTACATATATATACACATATATATACATATTTAAATATATATATAGACATACATACATATATATATATATCTATATCTATATCTATCTATATATATCTATATCTCTATTTACATCTATATATATATATATCTATATCTATCTATATATATATATATATATATATCTATATCTATCTATATATATATCTATATATATCTATATATATATATATATATATCTAAATCCCCGCGAAGTACTGCTTTTAAATTTTTATTAAGAAGAAAACCTTTTTAAATTGAGGGAAATTATACCAATAACAATTTCTTAAGGATCTGTTTTTTTGTGAAGCAGCCTTAACACAGCTTTTCCGCTGTTTTATAAACGAACGCCATATAAGGTCTTCCTTTTTCCTTGCTTCGCCAAGGAAGGGGCCTTTTTATTAAATCCAAGAGTTCTTCGCTTTTTTTTTTTTCTTTTTTTACGATTGTTATGGTTCTGTTTGTATACCACGTTGTCAGTTCAGCACTCCGGTTGTAATATGACCAAGCCGTGCAAGCACACTCTTGAGAATGCAACGTATAGTTGTACAGGAGAAAAGCAATCTTGCCTGAAATCAATGGCAACCTTTTGTAGGTCTATGAACTTAATTTAAACTTTAGGTTTACACGGTGCTTTCTTTCCGAAGTACCTGCACTCATGAATATGTCTGTATGCGTCAGTCACTCAAATCCCCACGCTTTGCACCGGCGAAGTACTGCTTTTAAATTTTTATTAAGAAGAAAAGAAAACTTTTTTAAATTGAGGGAAAATATACCAATAACAATTTGTTAAGGATCTGTTTTTTTGTGAAGCTTCCTTTACACAGTCTGTCCGCTGTTTTATAAACGAACGCCATATAAGGCCGTCCTTTCTCCTTCACAGTCAGTTCACGTGATTACGTGGGAGGCGTGATGACGCGATACGCAACCCCCGCAACCCCGCCTCCCACGGCCAGCGAGCTGCAGTCCATTACTGTATATGGACAAAAAAGAGGTTCCAGTTATGACCGTTATGCTTTGAATTTCGGAATGAAACCTGCCTAACTTTTGTAAGTAAGCTGTAAGGAATGAGCCTGCCAAATTTCAGCCTTCCACCTACACGGGAAGTTGGAGAATTAGTGACGAGTGAGTGAGTGAGTGAGTGAGTGAGTGAGTGAGTGAGTGAGTGAGTGAGTGAGTGAGTGAGTCAGTCAGTCAGTCAGTCAGTCAGTCAGTCAGTCAGTCAGTGAGGGCTTTGCCTTTTATTAGTATAGATACACACTGATGACAAATTGTATTGCAATTGTATTACAATGCAATAAAACATCACATTACTGCACTGCCTTCTTCAAAATAACTTGGACTACATACAAGAATTTTGAAAGTTTACACACCTGTTTTCTCTTCTGAATATTTGGATTATTGAATGTACCACTGAGCAACTCACATTAGGCTGTACTCTCTGAGTAGCCTCTGCCAAAGGTCTGTATTTCTGCCCTCTTCTAGCTCTTCTACTGTGCTGTCTTTCTCTCAGAAAACCTCCTCACATCCCCAATCTTCTTTTATAGGGTGTGTTTTGCCTCTGGTCAACAACAGCTTGTTCCCCCATTTTCAGAAGCTACAACATTCCTAAGTCACAGGTATACAGTATGCTTGGCTTTGCTATGAGTTGCACCTGTATATATTTATTGAATAATGGTCACTGAATGATTGGTTGATCTGATAGTTTGAGCACTTCTTTTTGTAAATGAAATTCATGATTCACCTGACAAGCAGTTTCTAATTTTATCTTCCACAAAAACCTCTATTAATAAACTATTTCCATTATGCTTCACCATTGAAGGAACCTTTCTGACAAATGAATTAACATTTATGCATGCACACATGTCAAAATGTTTTGCAGAGTACAACTAAATAAATGAGTGGCGCATCATTTATTTTGGCAACATGACTAATAGAACTGATTTTTGGGCTAATTCAATCTGAATATACAAAATCATATATGAGCCAAAACTAAATCATTTGTAAATGAAAGAAAATGAATGAGAAATGATACTTTATTATGAGAAACTGATGAAAGGGTGTGCATGTTTACATATGTGGTTATTAGAAATGCCATTTTCATTTGAGGATTTGTCAAAAGTAATCGAGAAAAACAGTAATATGTATTTGATAGAATTAGTTAATATATTTCAAAATTATTGTATGCAGATGATGGTGCATTATGGAAAAGAGATAGGAATATAAAATATATAGTGAAGAAAATGCAGGATACCATTAATAAAGTAGAAGGACTGGGACCTCAGTAGGGGTTTAGATTTTCAGTAGAAAAAAACTCTGGTAATTTGTATCTATCTATATCAAAAGATGTAGTTTTCCTTTCAGTAGATTTGAGGCTGTATGATGAATCACTTAAACAAGAATCGGTGGTAAAATTCTTAGGAATGTGGATGGCCAAAAATTTAATATAGAAAATACATTTGAATAAAATTATAGAAAGATTTAAGAAAGCCATACAGTTTCTCTTCAATTGCTTAAATGGAGTTCTCAAAGCACTAACTTCATTCCCGTAACATAGCTTCAAAACTCCACAACCTTAATGTCATTGGCCACAGTACTGTTTACTTTGTTATGTTGTGGCAGATGGCCGGGGTCTATGCCTGGCCGGGATGCCCCTTCAGTATAAATTCAGGGGAAGCAGCCATGGACGGTGCAATACCTCTCCCTGGACGCTAGATGGCCGGTCCTCTGGGTTGGAGTGGTGCCTCGGTTTTCCGCAGGGCTCCTTGGGAATTGGAGTTGGGTGCAGCCCTGCTGGGTCCCGCAGGCACTGCCAGGGGGTGCTGCAGCTGGGACTCCTGAGCCAGTATGGGCAGCATATTCGTCACACCCGGAAGTGCAGCCTGAACTTGGCAATCAACCACCTGAAGCACTTCTGGGTGGAATATAAAAGGGCCCAGCAACCACCACTCAATGGCCAGAGTCGGGAGGAGGAGGACTCTACGCTTGGAGAAAGAGGAGTGGTGGTGCAAAGGAGAAGAGTGCTTGTGTGCTTTATTTGTGCTTGGGACTGTGTTGTGCCTGTGGGGATTACGGGGAAGATGTGCCCCACAGGTGAAGAAAAATAAAAGTTTATTTTTATACGTGAGTAGTAAAGGTGTGTCATTGTTATACATCACAGAATTTTGACAGGTGTATGTCCCGCCCCCCTGACATTTCCGGTACCCACCAGATGCCACCTTGTTAATGGGCGTTTCCCCGCACTCTGGTCTCTGCCCGTTGTTGGGGGCGATGTATGACAAGCATTGGACATTTTGTCAGTCGTTCGAAAAGGAAATGGTCAGCCAGTCTTGACCTTGGTCCTAGAAATGGGGCTGGTTATCTTTGTAAGCTGAGACGGACCTTTGGGGACCTGTAAGGTGTCAAAAGGTAAGTCAGCAATTGGGTGGAGCAGGCATCCTGCTCCTATCTGCGTACAGAGACGGTGTGTGTACAGAGAGCATGAGTGACAGACCCAGCGAGAGGATGAACAACAAGACTTTAGAGAGAATCTATTACACACCCAAGGAAACCTGGCTGTACAGTCCAAACACACCATGGGTGCCCTGTTACCTTACCCACCTTGCAAAACCATGCCCTTTATAAATTAAAGCATATAGTAGAAGATACCAAGGTGTATTAAAACAATAACTTTCAGAGGATGTACAAGAAAGTTTTAGAGAGAATCTATTACAGAGCCAAGGAAACCTGGCTGTACAGCCCAAACACATCATGGGCACCCTGTTACCTCGCCCACTTTGCAAAACCATGCCCTTTATAAAGTAAATCATAATGTAGTAGATACCAAACTGTCTTAAAACAAGTTTTATTGAATGATTCAAAAAAGATACCGAAAGTGTCTTAAAAACAACAAGTTTTATTGAAGCAAAATTCCAAACATAGCAAAATAAGACGTGGTCTTCACTTTCAGAGTTACACACTGTGTGCTATACATTAAAATTGTTTAAAAGTATGAATAAAAGCATGGAGAAACAGCAGTAAAATATTCACACAAGCGTATTTGTATACAGATTAGCAATTGATTTGAAAATAAACAAAAACACAAGAATTGTATACATGTAATAGAACACAAATCAAATTGCAAACCAGGTCCAAACCCATCAATGAGCCGGTAATACACCTAAAATAAAATGTTTAAGCCAGCACATGTTTTATATATTTGTATTTCACTAAATTATGCAAGCCTATTTTCTCAGTTTGGAACAGAGCCGACCACATAAAGCTGGTCTTCACAGGCTGAATCAGTTGTGCGTAAGCATCAATGGGTATCTCTCCCTGCTCAAATTCAGCTATAATATCATCCACATCATTCTTGACAGCTTTACGAAAACAAGGAAGATTACACATTTTTAGCAAAGCACACACACAGGACACAAGTCTATCCTTTCTAGCCCTATGGAGCATGAATAAGCTATGTTTATATGCAATAAATGGTTTAGCGAACAATATATTACAAATGTGTCCATCTGGTATGCATTTGTTCTCTTGACATTCAGCACATTTTTCCCCTAAATGTTCAACAGAGCTAAACACATAAGCACAGACAACTGAGTGACCAATTATTGTCATAATTAATCTTTTTCTAGCAGATATAATATAAGGAGAAATCCTTCTATAGGTTGTATTACGTGTCACGCTGGGCTGGGACCTGGTTTTCCTTGTTCTAGCTGCAGAGTCTTGGATCCTCTGACAATAAAAACAAAACAAAATACAACAGTTAGCCAACAGAAAATATAACACAAACAGGTCTTGTTTAGCATGGATAATGCATCTTGTTTAGGTTTCTGTAAATCGATGTTGGATTTAAAAAATAACTGAAATGGTGATTAGAAACAACTTCAAAAGCTCCTGTCTGAATCTTGGGCTTTGTTGCACGGTGCATCTTTTGTATAAGCTGAAAAGTGTTTACTTCAGCAACAAACTGCTCCAGACAGTTAAGAATATGAATTTTAGTCGGTTTAACAATTCTTAATCCACACAAGGGTTTAACCATATAAAACACCAAGTGTATTAATCTTTTAATACTGATCTGTTGACAGATGCTGGAAAAACACAAGGGTGCATTTTCTGAGAATCAGATTCTAATAAAAGACAAGTGTGCCCATCCTGAGATTTGTCACCCAAACGGCATGCTAAACAAGACCCAGTTAATATATCTCTTACACAGGTACTGACCACGTAAGCTACAACAGACTTTACACAATGCTTCATTAAAATCAATCCGGCTCTGTGACTGTGATGGCTGACAAGTGTTTGAGAAAATATACACAGGTATTGAGACTTCAGCCTTGAAGTTGAACAATCTTTTACAATGTGCTTAAATACCTCACTGGCCATCTTAAAGTCACTCTAATATGGGAAAAAAGAAAAGTTATATTCCCACACGAAAAATACATATTCCTAACAGGCTATCAGTACAACATAAAAGAATTCTGGACAATATTTCAGAAGCCAACTGGATAGCTTTCTCAACAGAATCGTCATTACTGTTGGAGCAGATATAAGCCACACGTCTTAAAAGATACAAAAATTTATCACGTGTCATTACAGGAACGGTATTACCTATTGATCTAAAGATACTGTACATCTAGTCACACGTGAAATAGCCGTTAGAGTTTTTACATCGGCCCTTCTGTTCGAAAAAAGGAAACACTCCACTAAGCCAGGCATTCTTTCAGCAAGACTTTCAATGTCACAAATTAATTTTTTAACATCTGGTTTTAAATCATCTTTCTTTTTATCGATAAGACCTTTCAAAGCTGCTGAAAGTACTTCTTTCGCATAATACTTGGGCTCCCCACATGCAATCTGACAAGTTAAAATAAAATAAATGAGAACCTATTTTGTACTACCATGCAAATAGACTTAACAGTCCAGACTCACCATGTCGAAGGTCGTGCCGTCTATGTCGGGTGTGTCAGTCTTTTTCTCATCAAAGGTCGTGCTGCCTCCAGCAGGTGCTTCAGTGTTTTTCACGGACTGGCGAGTTTCTCTTTTTGGCATCTCCTGTAAAGAAAACGTAAATAGGTGTGAAAGCCAAGAAAGCAATACATCTGTGAAAGCCAAGAAAAGCAATACATTTGCGAAAGCCAAGAACATTTTTAAAAAGGCATACATTCCAAATGACCTGTTTAGATTTCTCTGGTTCAGGTTCAGGTTCTATAGACTGGTAATCTTCTAAAATGATAACATCGGTCTCTGCTTTAGTGGTAGGTTTTGTTGTTGCAGAATCCATGTCTTGCTTCTTTCTAGTAAAAGAAAACAGATAATGGTGTGTCTTCGCGATGTACCAACGAGAAAGCTCGACTGGCCAAGCGACACACAGACATGGGTAAGCTGGGGGCAGCAAGAGCCAATGCCGCACTTCGGTTCTGCCTTTTCAGCCTGTCTCCATGATGGACCAGCGAGAATGCTCGACTGGCCAAGTGACACACGGACACCAGTAAGCTGGGGCTGCAAGCTCCAATGCTGCAAAGGACCATCGAGAACGCTTGACTGGCCAAGCGACACATGAACTGTGATTAGTGTAGCTGGTTAAAACCTTGCAAAGTGGTGGACTCGGCCAACCTACTTCAGCTCGGTAAAAAGAATTGTTAGCTGTAAAACAAGTGTTGGTGTCTCCTTTCTGACCTTGATAGCGGCGGACTCAGCCAGCTTGCTAGGTCTCGATCATAAGGAGATGGACACCCATGCTTACCACAACATACCCAATTCTTGTCATTCAGGCGGCATGCTCTGCAGTCCATATAGCCCTCTTTAAATATGATTTTGGGTGAGGCTTTTACAACGCTCGGGCCAATCAAAACGTTTTAAGATAAGATTTTTTAAGATAACCCGCCGACATATTTTTAACCAATCAACAAACACATGACTCATGTTAAGCTAGCCAATGGAATTACACCATGCTGGTTCAAGCATGCACTGTCTGCATCGAGTGCTTCCCATGTTCATAACAGCCAATCAGGATGCAGACCAGGTGGCGGGAATGTGAAAAGTCTATGGGTGAAAGACAATATGGCGCTACTGAAAAAATTATGAACAGGGGTATCAATGAAAAAAAAAATGTATTAGCATATGAATTAAACAGTAACAGACAAAAATATCGTAACACATACAATGCTGGTGTGGGTATTCGGGCTGTCGTTTTTTTCTAAGCCAGGAGATTTCACTTCGCGTCTGAGCAGAAGAGCAAAAGTAAGACATGTAGTTTTAAAATGTGTATATTATTATGATTGTGCATTACAATATGTCATTCTATTATAGACCCATAAACTAAAAGGTAAAAATGGAATGCTCTTGTTGTCATTCTTAATATGTGCAATTTAATTTATGATACGCCTAGAAGTTGGTAAGACATGCCAGGGCCGACAGTCTTGTAAAAAAAATAAATAAATAAAAATCTGGTAACGCGTTAATATTTATGATGGAATTCTCTTGTTGTCATTCTTAATATGCGCAATTTAATTTATGATACGCCTACAAGTTGTTAAGACATGCCAGTGCAGAAGGTCTTGTAAAATAAATAAATAAATAAAAATCTGGTAACGCGTTAATATACAGTTAGGTCCATAATTATTTGGACAGAGACAACTTTTTTCTAATTTTGGTTCTGTACATTACCACAATGAATTTTAAATGAAACAACTCAGATGCAGTTGAAGTGCAGACTTTCAGCTTTAATTCAGTGGGGTGAACAAAACGATTGCATAAAAGTGTGAGGCAACTAAAGCATTTTTTAAACACAATCCCTTCATTTCAGGGGCTGAAAAGTAATTGGACAATTGACTCAAAGGCTATTTCATGGGCAGGTGTGGGCAAGTCCATCGTTATGTCATTATCAAATAAGCAGATAATAGGCCTGGAGTTGATTTGAGGTGTAGTGCTTGCATGTGGAAGATTTTGCTGTGAACAGACAACATGCGGTCAAAGGAGCTCTCCATGCAGCTTTCCATGCAGGTGAAACAGAAAAAACCCATCCGAGAAATTGCTACAATATTACGAGTGGCAAAATCTACAGTTTGGTACATCCTGAGAAAGAAAGCAAGCACTGGTGAACTCAGCAACGCAAAAGGACCTGGACATCCACGGAAGACAACAGTGGTGGATGATCGCAGAATCATTTCCATGATGAAGAGAAACCCCTTCCCAACAGCCAACCAAGTGAACAACACTCTCCAGGGTGTAGGCATATCGATATCCAAGTCTACCATAAAGAGAAGACTGCATGAAAGTAAATACAGAAGGTGCACTGCAAGGTGCAAGCCACTCATAAGCCTCAAGAATAGAAAGGTTAGATTGGACTTTGCTAAAGAACATCTAAAAATGCCAGCACAGTTCTGGAAAAACATTCTTTGGACAGATGAAATCAAGATCAACCTCTACCAGAATGATGGCAAGAAAAAATATGGAGAAGGCATGGAAGAGCTCATTATCCAAAGCATACTACATCATCTGTAAAACACGGTGGAGGCAGTGTGATGGCTTGGGCGTGCATGGCTGCCAGTGGCACTGGGACACTAGTGTTTATTGATGATGTGACACAGGACAGAAGCAGCCGAATGAATTCTGAGGTGTTCAGAGACATACTGTCTGCTCAAATCCAGCTAAATACAGTCAAGTTGATTGGGCGGCATTTCATGATACAGATGGACAATGACCCAAAACATACAGCCAAAGCAACCCAGGAGTTTATTAAAGCAAAGAAGTGGAAAATTCTTGAATGGCCAAGTCAGTCACCTGATCTTAACCCAACTGAGCATGCATTTCACTTGTTGAAGACTAAACTTCAGACAGAAAGGCTCACAAACAAACAGCAACTGAAAGCTGCTGCAGTAAAGGCCTCACAGAGCATTAAAAAGGAGGATAACCAGCATTTGGTGATGTCCATGAGTTCAAGACTTCAGGCTGTCATTGCCAGCAAAGGGTTTTCAACCAAGTATTAGAAATGAACATTTTATTTCCAGTTATTTAATTTGTCCAATTACTTTTGAGCCCCTGAAATGAACTGATTGTGTTAAAAAAATGCTTTAGTTGCCTTACATTTTTATGCAATCGTTTTGTTCACCCCACTGAATTAAAGTTGAAAGTCTGCATTTCAACTGCATCTGAGTTGTTTCATTTAAAATTCATTGTGGTAATGTACAGAACCAAAATTAGAAAAAAGTTGTCTCTGTCCAAATATTTATGGACGTAACTATATATTACCATGCTCTATATTACCCTACTTTCATTTAGCAGTTCAATTAAAATTATGGCTACTGCATTGGTGCTGTAGACACTTGAAAGATCTTGGCCTTATCAATGTTGGTTGTAAAGCTGTTTAGTCATTCTAAATTACTCAGTTTGAGTGATTTGGGTGTATGAGTACATGTGTTCTGATTTGAACTGGTGCCTCCTGACCCTTAAATTGAATACCTTGTATTAGACATTGAATAGGTATATGATTAGATGAATGGGTGTTTTCATATAAATGCTACATTATTTTATTCTATTAAATCTGTGTATGGGGTTTCAGACAACCGTCTGACAAGAATGCCATGCAGGATATATTTAAAGTGATATTTGCAGTTGATGTTATATGCTTTTTTAAATTTTCATGTAATTTCTTCATGAAATATCAAAGAATAAGTTTTTCCCCCAACTGGTCAATCTGGTGTTTTCGTTCATCTCTACTGTGCTTTTTTTCTTTACTGTGCTTGATCTGAGCCTGCACGTTAGTCAGCCAACACACAAAGGGGGTGCATGTTGGATTTAGTGATTACTAAAGGATTAAAAGTTGATGTGAGGCAGATCATGGGTATTAGTTTATCTGACCATTTTCTCTTACTATTTAATGTAGAAATACTGATAGATAAAATTAATGAGAAGCGTATTGTTAAAAAACGCTTCTTTGATTCATCTGCAGCTTCAAAGTTTACAAACATTTTAAGCAACCAATCCATTTGTAGTGCTTACTACAATAGTGATAATAATGTAAATAGTAAGGTGGTAAATTGTAATGTTAAAGTGAGAGCTGCCGCTGACATAGTCGCTCCAGAAAAGACAGTTAAAAGTTACACCATGGAAGACCCAAAGAGTGTTTGATTTAAAGAAAACATGACAGAGAGCTGACTGTAAATTGAGAAAAACTAGATTGTCCACTATGAAATATTGAAGGCTGAAGTAACAGAATACAACATAGTCCGTCTTGAGAGACGGTGTCACTTCTCTAAACTTATAAATAACAGTGCTGGTAATCCAAGAGTTTTATTCTCTACTAATGATTGTTTGCTAAACCCAGGTCACTCAATGGATTGCCTCCAAAAAATTTCCAGTGAAACTTGTGTGGCATTTGCAACATTTTTTAATCACAAAATTAATGATATTAAAAATAATGTAGTACATCCCCCCAGTACTGATCCTGTTAAACCCTGGTATTCCATTTTAAGCAAATTAAATTCTTTCACCAGGACAGATTTATCTGATTTATGTAGAATAATTTCTCGAATGAGACCTTCGACCTTAACCCAATGCCAACAAGTGTTTTCAAAGAAGTATACAATACAATACAATACAATTTATTTTTGTATAGCCCAAAATCACACAAGATGTGCCGCAATGGGTTTTAACAGGCCCTGCCTCTTGGCAGCCCTCCAGCCTTGACTCTCTAAGAAGACAAGGAAAAAATCCCAAAAAACTCTTGTAGGGAAAAAATGGAAGAAACCTTGGGAAAGGCAGTTCAAAAAGAGACTCCTTTCCAGGTAGGTTGGCCGTGCAGTGGGTGTCAAAAAGAAGGGGATCAATACAATACAATACACAGAACAGAACAAATCCTCAATGCAATATAAAAATAAAAATTTTACAAGTACGGAGCAGAATTTAACAGTAGATGATATCACATGATATGATTTGGATTTGTTTAGAGTCCTGGACACCTCAGCCATTAAGCTGCCTCCCCCATTTGGCCTTTCCACAGCTGAAACAGCGCTGGACCAGCCAATTCAATGAAAGGACCCCTCTACCCGACAATTCCTGTGATCCTCCATCAGGGATGACATTGCCTTAGGCAGGCAAAATAACTTGGCAGGTGGGCCGTGGCACCAAGTGCCACATTTGAGTACCGAGAAGAGAAACAGAATAGGTGAGGGTTACTAGAAAGCACCTTCATTTCCCAACATTTTTAAGATGTAAGAACCATGATTTGGACAACTTTGTAATATGCGCTTTAAATGACATGCTAAAGTCAAAGATAACTCCTAGATTGTGGGCTAATTCAATAAAATTAATAGTGATTCCAACTGAGTTAAATGATGACAAAATATTGTTGTGATCAGCGTCATTCCCTCCAACAATTAACATCTCTGTTTTATCTGTGTTTAAAGACAAGTAGTTCTCATCCATTCACTCCTTTAATTTACTAACACAACTAATTAAAGACAACATTGGAGAAACTTCATTTGATTTAAATGAAGTGTATAACTGGGTGTCACCTGCATACGAGTGAAAATTAAAATTATGTTTCCTAATGATAGATCCCAGTGGAAGCATGTAAAGTGAAAACAGTAAAGGTCCCAGTACTGAGCCCTGCGGGACAACATATCTCACTTCTGTGTATAATGAAGGAGTACTGTCAGCACATTTGTGTACATATTGGAATCGATTTGATAAATAAGAACTAAACTAAGCGAGCACAGTGCCTGTAAGCCCAACATCATTTTCTAACCTGTGCAGTAAAATAGAATGGTCAATGGTGTCAAATGCTGCGCTTAAGTCTAACAACATAATTACAGTGGAGTTTCCTTCATCAGAGGATATCAAAATGTCGTTTACAACCCGCGTTAGTACCGTTTCTGTACTACGACCAGGGCGGAAACCAGACTGGAATTTCTCAAATAAATTGTAATGCATAAGTTGTGACTGAAGCTGATTGGTGACTACTTTTTCTAGTATTTTAGAGAGAAAGGGTAAATCTGAAATAGGCCTATAATTATTTAGTATGTGTGGGTCTAGGTCTGACTTTTTAAGTAATGGTTTAATGACTGACAATTTTAGTGCATCAGGTACTGTGCCATGTAATAATGAACTATTGATAATGTTTAGAATATTCGCTGCAAGAACATCCATTGCACTTTTTACTAGTTTTGTTGGCACTGGATCTAGGGAACAAGTAGTGGGTTTCATTTTAGAAATTTAAGTTAAGACTTCCTGCTCTGTTACAGAATTAAAATTACCAAAGTGTTGAATGCAATGCGAGGCAGGGTCTTCCAAGCTAGTATGCGGTTTCTACTGTGACGCTGAGATCTGGGGTCTTATATTTTTAATTTTCTCATTGAAGAAGTTCATAAAGTCTGTACTGCTAATATCTGTTGGTATTTTGCACTGTATATTTGAATTCCCATTTGTTAATTTAGCAACTGTTCTAAACAGTACCCAAGGATTTTTATTATTGCTATCTATTATTGTAGAATAGTATTCTGAGCAAGCTTTAATGAGAGCATTTTTATATTTTTAACACTCTCTGTCCACACAATTTGAAAGACATGTAGCTTTGTTGTTCTCCATCTGCGCTCCAGTTTTCGACACTCTCTTTCACGCCTGAAATTGCCAAGCATTACTGTTTGTGGCTGTGTATTGGAACCTCCAAATCCTGCTACCTCCTCCTGCTATGCTTTCTGCTGCTTGCTATCGCCGCTCACCTATGCTACCACACCCGCCTGTCCTACCGGTTCCGCTGTGCTGTGCTGCTTCTCCACTGCTATTCTGATAAGTATTGCCCAGTATCATGCTAAAATACTCTCATGACAAACTCCTTCTTATTAAACAGTTTGTCCAGAGCAAATGGTCTGACTGGAACATCCTAAAGGATGCCGGTATTTTGCAGCGCCCGAAATATATACATCGCGGGTCAGGTCTTCGCCACCGCCGGGCTGCGAATGAAAAGACCACCGGCAGCATTTGCTCAGGAATACGCCGTCCTTCTCATGACCCTGGAAATAGAAGTGTCAGTGTGCCAAATTTACATTATGTGGAAATAAACCCTGATCGCGGCTCTGTGCAAAATGAAGCCTCATTAACTAATATTGCACTGTTTAACTTGAGGTCTCTTAATGGCAAAGCATTGGTGCTGTCAGAACTCATCACTAACACCAAACTTGATATTCTGTGTTTAACGGTGACTTGGCAAAAACCAAATGAATTTGCGTCTCTCACAGAGGCGACTCCAATTGGTTTCACTTTCCACACAGAGCCTTGCAGCTCAAGACAAGGCGGCAGGCTTGCAGTAATTGTCAGAGCAGACTTAAACATTAAATAAATCCCAATTGACTGTCCATTGTCTTTTGAGTGCCTGGCTCTTAAACTAATAACGAAATCAGATCCTGTCTCACTCATTGTTCTTTATCGTCCCCCAAAATACAAATCCTTCTTATCCGATCTGATTGAACTTCTGACCCACCTAAGCTCTTACTCTCAGATAATTATCCTTCTTGGTGATTTCAACATCCATATTGACACCCCCACATCTAAACTGAGAAATGAATTCCTATCCTTACTGAAGTGTTTTGACTTGACACAACATATTGATTTTCCAACCCACTCTGGCGGTCATATATTGGATCTGATCTGCACTTCTGGACTATCTGTTGCCAACATTTACAGCACTGATTTGGGACTCTCTAACCATAAAGCAGTATTTTTCACTGTTTCACTGTCTTTCCCTCCTCTTACCTGTAAACGACAAATTTCTTACAGAAACCTTAAAAATATCTGTCCCTCTATCCTTTCTGGATCCATTTCTGATCTTTTACTGTCTTCAGCTATTCCATCAACACTAGATAGTCTTGTTGACCACTATAACTCAGCCCTTCATTCAGCATTAGATAAAACGGCTCCTTTATAACATAAGGAGGTTTCCTTTAAACGTTCAGCTCCTTGGTATAACTCAGAATTGCGATCTATGAAAGCAGCTGGCCGATGCCTTGAGAGAATGTCATGTAAGACTGGCCTCACCGTGCACATCCAGGCTTTCTCTGACCACCAAAGAGCTTACAGAGAAGCACTAACTTCTGCCAAGAACACCCATTACGGCAGAATAATAGAAAGTGGCCATGATAACCCAAGGGTTTTGTTCTCTGTATTTAATAAACTACTCGAACCCGCATCTGGCCCAACTACCTCTTCTACTGAAGTCTGTGAGGAATTCCTCCACTTTTTCCGTAACAAAATTAACGATATAAATAATTCAACTAACATAAATACATCATCTGTTTATATCTCTCCCTGTTTTCCCACTCCACCCAGCTCCTTCTCTAAGTTCTCACCAGTCACATCTGCGTTTGTTCATAACCTGCTTTGTAAGATGAGGCCGACTACTTGTGTACTGGACCCCATCCCCACCACACTACTTAAATCCTGCCTTCATTCCATAATCCCGACTGTTACAACAATAATAAACTCATCCCTCGACACTGGCTCTGTGCCGCTCACTTTTAAAATTGCTTCTGTAACCCCAATGTTAAAAAAGTCTGGTCTTGATGCTGACAATCTTAACAATTTCCAGCCTATTTCCCACTTACCTTTCCTGTCAAAAGTTCTTGACTGTGCTGTAGCTTCCCAACTCACCAATTACCTAACCTCTAATAATTTGATGGAACCCTTTCAGTCTGGTTTCAGGATGCAGCACAGCTGTGAAACTGCTCTGCTACGGGTAACCAATGATTTGCTTATGGCAGCAGACTCTGGACAAACCAGCATATTAATTCTGTTAGACCTCAGTGCAGCATTTGACACTGTCAGACATAACATCCTACTGTCCAGAATGGAGAACATGCTGGGTATCTCTGGCACTTTCCTCCAGTGGTTCAAGTCCTGTCTGACTGATAGGCAAGAGTTTGTTAGTCTTGGCAACAGCAAGTCCAGCACAGCGCCAGTCACACAAGGAGTCCCTCGAGGCTCTGTCCTTGGTCCTCTGCTTTTCAGTATTTACATGCTTCCCCTTGGCCATATTATCCGTAGCTATGAGTAGTATAATGACTACACCTTCTGTCAAAATGTCAAAAAATGATTGATGAGTTAAGCCCCGCCCCTTTTGGATTGACGTCATAAACTCCCGCCCCCTTCCGGTATTCCCGGCCGGAAGTCCGTCACTTCCGTGACCTTCGCCCTTCCTGTTTTTACCCCAGGAAACGGCCAAGATCCGTTTGGCGGATGTCCGGTCCTTCCTTGAACCCTCCCATCCTGTTTTTAAACCAGGAAACACCTGTCCCTTCCTTGAACCCTCCCATCCTGTTTTTACCCCAGGAAACATCTGTCCCTTCCTTGAACCCTCCCATCCTGTTTTTACCCCGGGAAATGGCCAAGACTTTATTTGATGGATGGGTGCCCCCTCCTTGAACCCACCCCTACCTCTCCCGAGGACAAGTTCATGCAAGTCTGTAGCAGACCCTGCCGTCCCCACCTCTTGGTGGTCGCAGGTCTTCTGACTTAGAGTTTCCTGCCCACAGTCGGTTAACCCTGAGGATACCCCCTTCCGATCCCCGCCCCTAGAGGAAGAGACCGCCCACACACACACACACACACACACAACGGATGGCCATCATAGTCATTTTGACTCTGAGTCCAGCCCCAGGCCAGTCCTTGATCATTTCTCCCCGAGGAGAGACAAACACACACATGTTTCAGCCTGTCCATTCTGCCTTATAGCCATTCCTGACTCTAGTGCTTTGGGTAAGAAAATCTCTGTATCTATTATTTAAAATATCTAACCTTTTATTTAAACCAACTCACAGACGCTCTCTAAGCTGAAAAAGCCATTACTTCACCCCAGCCGGGTGCTGTCCGGCTCTCTGTCTCGGAGCAGGAGGCCTCTGCCTGTAGCCCGAGGAGAGATCGCCTCCACACACACACACACACACGCACACGCAACCCAACATGTTAAGGAAGGGCCCCTACCATCCAAGCCTCTTGGGTCCATTCCTGTCTCTAGTGCTTTGGGCAAGAAACTCTGTGATTTAAAATATCTATTCCTTTATCTAAGTAAATGATTTCTTCACCTCACAGACCGTCTCTAAGCTGAAAAAGCCTTTACTTCACCCCGCAGGGTGCTGTCCAGCTGTCTGTCTCAGAGCAGGCTGCCTGTAGTTTATAAACACAAGCTGCCCGGTTCTCTCTGTCTACTGTTGGAGCAGACCGCTGCGCGTGCATGCAGAGCAGGCAAACTTTCTGACCGCACAGCCCCAGGAAACTGATAGACCCACAGGATGCGTCCTTCGAGCAGAGTGGTTTAGACCCTACCCCCAAGGCTACGAGCCTCGGGCGCTGCGTTCTCAGCGCATGCGTATCAGGAGCTAAACCCCACGAAATGTAAAAGTTTTTAATGATAACGAGATCGATATAAGATCTGCAAAATAATAGGCAACAGGATCCTTTTAAATAACGTTTGAGACGTATAAATTTTACCCCCAGGAGTTATATATTTAAAAAATCCCTGCCAAGTGAAATTGTCTTAAGCACCTCAGCAAGGCTCAGATCGTTCGGGGCAGTGTAAAAATGGTCTCACCTTGTGATATTAAAAGATTTCGAATGCTTACAAAGTTGACTTTTCAACCCGAACAATACACGGATGTTCGCGGTCATCAGCTCTGACATCCTGAAGCTAAGGGGGGTGGGGGTGTAGCTATTAGGACTGATCAATCCTTATACCGACACAAAAGATGTTCACACATAATTACTTTAACATAAGGTTCAGTTTGAAACACACTTAAAGTGAGGCCACACATTTGCTAAAATAAATCTATGCATAACGAAGGACCTTTTTTTAAAAATACAGGACTTTTCGGTGTCCGGCCATCTGCACAGAGCACCGACAGTCAATATAACGGTAAGAACCGTTCAGGATTATTATAAGTGTTAAACGAGCATGTTTTAAAACGGAGGGATGAATCCTTATATTTTATACTTAATATTTTCCAAATTGATTCTCCGGTAATTCCATTTTAAAAATATTTGTTTACAGTGTGCAGGAATTATCAGCATGTTAATTTACACACAGCGCATGTGTAGGAGCGTGAGCGCGCTCGTGTGTATATAAATTGTAGCATTTTATATTTCTATCTCTCTATCTACGTGTACGACGATTAATGTTCATAGGACTGAAGCAATATTAGTTTTTTTTTCTCTTACCGAAACGGGCTTTACAATCAGTTAAGTTTTGTCTCGGCGTCTGAAATTCAAACAGGTTCTCTCCTCTGAGAATATTCAGGCCTGGTTTAAAAGAGCAGGCCGGGTGTGTGTAATAGCTCGGACATAAGACGTCAGTATTCTGAACTATGTACTCGGTTATTTTTTGTACGGAGCCGCCTGTTTTAAAAGTCTGATAACAAAACATTTATGCTTTATAAAAATTCTCATTTGGACAGCCGGCTGGAGACAGATTGACTGAACCCTGAACACGGACCCAAGAATTTATATCTTAATACACGGGGGCTCTGAGATCAGGCTGTCTGTTTTTATTTAAGTCTTTAGATTTTAAAAAGTTTGCTTGCGAGTGTATTCATATTTATACCCGTGATCCTATTAAACTAGTAATGAAAGGAATGGACGCGTTTAATAGGGGTCCGAGAAAACCCTCCCTTCTGATTTAAAAGGGTTTTTAACGGTAATTTTCTATCGCAGAGTTTTTAAACGGTGCAACGAGCCATCTTCAGCAGAGGGTTGAGTGCGTGTGTTACTGGGATATGTTTTAAGATACTTTACCAGGCACAGAGTATCCAATATATTAACACGGTACTAGTCAGGATTTCACTATGTTTTTTAATCTGGTACCTCCTTTTTCCATCTTGTGCATTGTTCAGTAAACCTTATTTTGGTGGATCAGAACATTTTGCTTACACCCCAATTATTATTCTCTTTAGGTTTTTAACTGTTATACCTACATTTTATAAGTTTCAGCAGTCCTTGTTTCTGTGACAGTAACTTAATCATATGGTGTAAAAATCCAGACTGCTCACTTTTTAAAAGCTCTGAATTTACCAATTCAATCAATATGTCAGCTTTGGATCCATTTCACCAAGGCAATTGGGGGCTTCCTCTTTGTAGATTTTAGTTTGAAGGGACAGCATTTCTCAACCTTTAAAACTGTGTTATGAAAACTTGGGTCGCAAATACGTAATCGTGTCCCCCTAACGTTTTTCTTTTTTTTGAAAGGAGCCCCTAATACCAATTTGTTCTTTTTAAGTAATGATATAACATAGAGGCACGTTTTATTATACCTACTTAACTTTTAGCGACATTTATCTAACTCTATATTTATTTTTCTAGCATCAGAATGTAGTTTGAGTTAATTTGTTATGGTTTCAATAGATGTATTTTTCATATTTTCGATTCTTGTTTTCTTTTTGTTACGTCGCGCCCCCTCCCCCTAGGGGGACAGCCCCACAGTTTGGGAATCACTGTGTAGGGGATGATTTGTAAAACACTCTGCTTCACTTCAAGTTAAAGTAGAGTTGCTCGGTTATTCAGCTGTCCATCGGTGTTCCATTTTTGTTATAAATTGTATTTAGTCTCTCTTTATTTACTAAACGTTTTATATGTTGAATAGAAAACAGTTATCTTGTTCAGGTTTTAACTTAAAACAGCATTTTCATCATCAGGCTATGAGCACTTTGATACTCAGGGTGCTTTGTATAATACAAAGTTTTAGAAATTCTCTTACTGCTTGGTAATAGCCTTCCATTTTATCGCAGTTATAAGCCCCTGAAAAATAAGAATGGCTGTAGTACGTTATATAAGCCTATACACTTACAGGGCTGATCAGGCTTATTTTGGACATGTTAGGCAAATCAGGAAGGAAAATGTTTTAGTGAATAGTTACATAATATCTATTACCAGTAACGGCGTACTGCACGATAACGTGCAGTGAATACACTTGACTTGAGCATTCATATTATTTCTCCTCTTTCTCTGGACGTGTAGCATTCGTTTGCTCAGAGGATGAGGGGCTTGCTGCTTCCTGAGCAGCTCTTTTTTTTCTTCTCCACCCTAGAGGCCCCCTGCTTTCTCACGCATGCGCAGCACAGCCGCCCTGCTGCACGGTGCCGAGAGTTGATTCAACAATAAAATAAAAAAGAGTAATAAAATCATCACCCGAAAGCGGATAGTAGCCGTCACGTAGTATATGTGTAACAAATTTCAAATCAATAGGTTTGCGAGCTGCAGGTGATGTAAAATCCTGAACAGACAAACGAACAGCTACGTTAGCTTATTATAGAAGAAGATATGTGTTAGCACAAGGATTACAAGTTTACTAAAACTGTGAGGTTTATTCTTTCTTTTAGGTAGTCCAAGTTACATAGGACATCTAGCCTTGAAAACGGCTTTTTCCCCCATCTGTTTGTGAAAAAAAAAAAACATCCTTTGTTTGAGTGGCATTCAGGGTGAAGGGGATGTAAGTTTGAACTGTGATTCCAAGAGTCAAGAAGTGGTTGCATTCTTCTTGATTACGAGTCAAAGGCCCCGGGGTTTGTGCGGTGATCATGGTCAAGGGCAGATTTAAGCTAGACATTATTATTATTATTATTCCAAAATGAAACATTGACTCGCCCATATCCACATCAAGCAAGTATCACAAATACAAGACAGTAAAAAACTAAATTTACAAACAATAAGTCGCAGAGGAAATTAAAAAACATATTAAGAACGGATCAACAGGGGATCAACCCAAACTCACAGCACACTGCAACTGAACCTACGTGTTTTGCAGTATATTATTATTAGCTAAACGGTCATCTATTTAGCCCGTTCCTCGGATTTGCAATGAGTTGGGCAAAACATTATTTAACATCTGAGACTATGAGGCTAATTAACTTTAGACTGGTATTGTTAGGACCTTATCCGGCACTAAAATTTGGGTTCCTCCAGAGTCAGGAAGAACATGAAAAAGTGGAGTTATAAAGGAGTTATTACAATTTGAAAAATTGTCATAAGGTATAAAAAACATTGATATGGGGACAAAACCAGCATGAAAAGAAACCTTTTTGAAATAAATAATAAGCTTTTTTGACGTGAACAGTCTGGAATAGTCTGAAGATGTCTTAAAGAGTTAATTTTTAAATAAAGCTTGCAAAAGTAATATTAAAAATATTAAAACTAAATAAAAACATAGAAGTACCATTTAATGATATCAACTAGTGTTAAGTATATTATCAAGCACTGGGCGCTGTTTATAAGGTTTAATTAATTTTGAAATTAACCATAGTTTGATACAGCTTTAAGAATGAGAATGCAAGACAAACCTATACATTAGAACACTCTAGACGAGAACAGGCCATTCAGCCCAACAAAGATCGCCAGGACTCTCCACTTATTTGCACTTAATAACAAATGTTGCCGTTTCGATTAGGGATATCTTGGATCTGTGTTTTATTTTAACCTTTTGACAAGAAACCCCTGGTCAGCGAAATATACCCCATATATTGAAAATGAACCGCGTCGACATGCTAACTAAATAGATATAAGATATTTTAGAATATGGACCTGGGCTCTACCCAGATGATTCTGACAAACTAAGGGGTCTCCACTTCATTGCCAAACTTTCTGCAGGTGCTATGGATCTTGTAATGGAGAATGCAAAAGATTCTGTAATCTTTAAGGGGCATGTGTCCACAGTGTTAACCAACCATAGTGTTTTTCAGAAGAGATAGGACAAGTGCGGCGTGTGTTCTGTATTCTCTTTTCTGTATTAACAATTCACAATGACCAGACTCCCGAGACCTTAGGTTTTTTTTTTTTTTATGTAGAAGTATATTTCACAAACATGAATAAGAGACAATCCATCAAACCGCTCTTGACCCAAAACAGGACCAAGCAGGGGTTGGGACCGACATCCCTCAAAATGCTTTTGACACAAAGAAGGGCCAATCAGGCGGGTGGGGTGGGACACTCTTTTCAAAGAGTCTTTGGCCGCCCCCAAGCGGACAGGATTTGCCGGGCTATAAAACAACTTTTTCAACGACGTGTTTTGAACGGTTAACAATCGGCACCACTAAGGCTATGCTCCTGATCAGGCATGATGGTCTACAGGCCAGACGGGTCCCTACGATGACCTGTTTTGACGTGAGGCTATCGTGCCCGACTCCGAGGACTCTGCGCCTAACAGCTAGCCTCCAGACCAGTCTTCTTGGCCGTTCCTTCTTATGTCTTCAACTGACCAGATCTAGGAGCCTGAGCCTCTGTTACCTGCCCCTGGTGATATGTCTGGGTCGGATAGTTTCCTGGAGAACCGCGCAGTACCTGACATTTTTGTACCTGCTAATGATGTTTCGGGGAGCCTAGCAGGGGCTGAGGAGATAGCCATTCAGGCCATGCTGTGTACAACCTGGTAGAGGCTCCGGCCTCTTGAAAAATATCAACCAAGGATGCGGATTATGCGGGCATGACCCTTGAAAAAACTGACGGCCCCTGGATGAAACATTTCCAAAGGCTCTGAAGCTGGGCCAGAGTTGGATGGCGGCTCTGCCGGATATAATAATGGATCGGTACCTAAAAGTACCTGTCAAGGATGTTGAATAGACCAATCCGGCCAGACACGGACTACGTGTCTGTTTGAGACTGACCGGTTCAGCAGCTGCTGTCTGTTTTCCGCAAACCGTGGCTCAGGAGCCTGGTCATCAAGACTCTGGACTGTTTCAACATCTTTCGGCCGTTTCACCAGATTCATGCCTTTGTACGAAATGCTGCTGACGAACTGAAAAATGAACATTCTATTAAGGAGTCGATTGTACAACGTACAAGACTTTTATAACACGGACGAAGCCTCTTACTCAAAAATACGGTAAATAGCCGATGCTTTCTCTAAACAACATTTTTTATGTACTGGATAGGTCTGATGGACCTTTAGGGTTTTACGGGGTAAATGACATGGAAAATCAGATGAAGTGTCTGAACAGAATGTACCGGTGATATCACAGGCTGCTCAGTTGTAATACTGTTTTGAAGTGGTTGGTAAAACCTCTCTGAATTTTAGTATTGTTTTTGAAAATGACCAATAAAGTAAAATTTGATTTTTAAACCTTAACCCTAATTTCTTTCACTGTCAAGGATGGAGTGTCGTTGAAAAAGTTGTTTTATAGCCCAGCAAATCCTGTCCGTTTGGGGGCGGCCAAAGACTCTTTGAAAAGAGTGTCCCACCCCACCCGCCTGATTGGCCCTTCTTTGTGTCAAAAGCATTTTGAGGGATGTCGGTCCCAACCCCTGCTTGGTCCTGTTTTGGGTCAAGAGCGGTTTGATGGATTGTCTCTTATTCATGTTTGTGAAATGTACTTCTACATAAAAAAAAAAAAAACCTAAGGTCTCGGGAGTCTGGTCATTGTGAATTGTTAATACAGAAAAGAGAATACAGAACACACGCCGCACTTGTCCTATCTCTTCTGAAAAACACTATGGTTGGTTAACACTGTGGACACATGCCCCTTAAAGATTACAGAATCTTTTGCATTCTCCATTACAAGATCCATAGCACCTGCAGAAAGTTTGGCAATGAAGTGGAGACCCCTTAGTTTGTCAGAATCATCTGGGTAGAGCCCAGGTCCATATTCTAAAATATCTTATATCTATTTAGTTAGCATGTCGACGCGGTTCATTTTCAATATATGGGGTATATTTCGCTGACCAGGGGTTTCTTGTCAAAAGGTTAAAATAAAACACAGATCCAAGATATCCCTAATCGAAACGGCAACATTTGTTATTAAGTGCAAATAAGTGGAGAGTCCTGGCGATCTTTGTTGGGCTGAATGGCCTGTTCTCGTCTAGAGTGTTCTAATGTATAGGTTTGTCTTGCATTCTCATTCTTAAAGCTGTATCAAACTATGGTTAATTTCAAAATTAATTAAACCTTATAAACAGCGCCCAGTGCTTGATAATATACTTAACACTAGTTGATATCATTAAATGGTACTTCTATGTTTTTATTTAGTTTTAATATTTTTAATATTACTTTTGCAAGCTTTATTTAAAAATTAACTCTTTAAGACATCTTCAGACTATTCCAGACTGTTCACGTCAAAAAAGCTTATTATTTATTTCAAAAAGGTTTCTTTTCATGCTGGTTTTGTCCCCATATCAATGTTTTTTATACCTTATGACAATTTTTCAAATTGTAATAACTCCTTTATAACTCCACTTTTTCATGTTCTTCCTGACTCTGGAGGAACCCAAATTTTAGTGCCGGATAAGGTCCTAACAATACCAGTCTAAAGTTAATTAGCCTCATAGTCTCAGATGTTAAATAATGTTTTGCCCAACTCATTGCAAATCCGAGGAACGGGCTAAATAGATGACCGTTTAGCTAATAATAATATACTGCAAAACACGTAGGTTCAGTTGCAGTGTGCTGTGAGTTTGGGTTGATCCCCTGTTGATCCGTTCTTAATATGTTTTTTAATTTCCTCTGCGACTTATTGTTTGTAAATTTAGTTTTTTACTGTCTTGTATTTGTGATACTTGCTTGATGTGGATATGGGCGAGTCAATGTTTCATTTTGGAATAATAATAATAATAATGTCTAGCTTAAATCTGCCCTTGACCATGATCACCGCACAAACCCCGGGGCCTTTGACTCGTAATCAAGAAGAATGCAACCACTTCTTGACTCTTGGAATCACAGTTCAAACTTACATCCCCTTCACCCTGAATGCCACTCAAACAAAGGATGTTTTTTTTTTTTTCACAAACAGATGGGGGAAAAAGCCGTTTTCAAGGCTAGATGTCCTATGTAACTTGGACTACCTAAAAGAAAGAATAAACCTCACAGTTTTAGTAAACTTGTAATCCTTGTGCTAACACATATCTTCTTCTATAATAAGCTAACGTAGCTGTTCATTTGTCTGTTCAGGATTTTACATCACCTGCAGCTCGCAAACCTATTGATTTGAAATTTGTTACACATATACTACGTGACGGCTACTATCCGCTTTCGGGTGATGATTTTATTACTCTTTTTTATTTTATTGTTGAATCAACTCTCGGCACCGCGCAGCAGGGCGGCTGTGCTGCGCATGCGTGAGAAAGCAGGGGGCCTCTAGGGTGGAGAAGAAAAAAAAGAGCTGCTCAGGAAGCAGCAAGCCCCTCATCCTCTGAGCAAACGAATGCTACACGTCCAGAGAAAGAGGAGAAATAATATGAATGCTCAAGTCAAGTGTATTCACTGCACGTTATCGTGCAGTACGCCGTTACTGGTAATAGATATTATGTAACTATTCACTAAAACATTTTCCTTCCTGATTTGCCTAACATGTCCAAAATAAGCCTGATCAGCCCGGTAAGTGTATAGGCTTATATAACGTACTACAGCCATTCTTATTTTTCAGGGGCTTATAACTGCGATAAAATGGAAGGCTATTACCAAGCAGTAAGAGAATTTCTAAAACTTTGTATTATACAAAGCACCCTGAGTATCAAAGTGCTCATAGCCTGATGATGAAAATGCTGTTTTAAGTTAAAACCTGAACAAGATAACTGTTTTCTATTCAACATATAAAACGTTTAGTAAATAAAGAGAGACTAAATACAATTTATAACAAAAATGGAACACCGATGGACAGCTGAATAACCGAGCAACTCTACTTTAACTTGAAGTGAAGCAGAGTGTTTTACAAATCATCCCCTACACAGTGATTCCCAAACTGTGGGGCTGTCCCCCTAGGGGGAGGGGGCGCGACGTAACAAAAAGAAAACAAGAATCGAAAATATGAAAAATACATCTATTGAAACCATAACAAATTAACTCAAACTACATTCTGATGCTAGAAAAATAAATATAGAGTTAGATAAATGTCGCTAAAAGTTAAGTAGGTATAATAAAACGTGCCTCTATGTTATATCATTACTTAAAAAGAACAAATTGGTATTAGGGGCTCCTTTCAAAAAAAAGAAAAACGTTAGGGGGACACGATTACGTATTTGCGACCCAAGTTTTCATAACACAGTTTTAAAGGTTGAGAAATGCTGTCCCTTCAAACTAAAATCTACAAAGAGGAAGCCCCCAATTGCCTTGGTGAAATGGATCCAAAGCTGACATATTGATTGAATTGGTAAATTCAGAGCTTTTAAAAAGTGAGCAGTCTGGATTTTTACACCATATGATTAAGTTACTGTCACAGAAACAAGGACTGCTGAAACTTATAAAATGTAGGTATAACAGTTAAAAACCTAAAGAGAATAATAATTGGGGTGTAAGCAAAATGTTCTGATCCACCAAAATAAGGTTTACTGAACAATGCACAAGATGGAAAAAGGAGGTACCAGATTAAAAAACATAGTGAAATCCTGACTAGTACCGTGTTAATATATTGGATACTCTGTGCCTGGTAAAGTATCTTAAAACATATCCCAGTAACACACGCACTCAACCCTCTGCTGAAGATGGCTCGTTGCACCGTTTAAAAACTCTGCGATAGAAAATTACCGTTAAAAACCCTTTTAAATCAGAAGGGAGGGTTTTCTCGGACCCCTATTAAACGCGTCCATTCCTTTCATTACTAGTTTAATAGGATCACGGGTATAAATATGAATACACTCGCAAGCAAACTTTTTAAAATCTAAAGACTTAAATAAAAACAGACAGCCTGATCTCAGAGCCCCCGTGTATTAAGATATAAATTCTTGGGTCCGTGTTCAGGGTTCAGTCAATCTGTCTCCAGCCGGCTGTCCAAATGAGAATTTTTATAAAGCATAAATGTTTCGTTATCAGACTTTTAAAACAGGCGGCTCCGTACAAAAAATAACCGAGTACATAGTTCAGAATACTGACGTCTTATGTCCGAGCTATTACACACACCCGGCCTGCTCTTTTAAACCAGGCCTGAATATTCTCAGAGGAGAGAACCTGTTTGAATTTCAGACGCCGAGACAAAACTTAACTGATTGTAAAGCCCGTTTCGGTAAGAGAAAAAAAAACTAATATTGCTTCAGTCCTATGAACATTAATCGTCGTACACGTAGATAGAGAGATAGAAATATAAAATGCTACAATTTATATACACACGAGCGCGCTCACGCTCCTACACATGCGCTGTGTGTAAATTAACATGCTGATAATTCCTGCACACTGTAAACAAATATTTTTAAAATGGAATTACCGGAGAATCAATTTGGAAAATATTAAGTATAAAATATAAGGATTCATCCCTCCGTTTTAAAACATGCTCGTTTAACACTTATAATAATCCTGAACGGTTCTTACCGTTATATTGACTGTCGGTGCTCTGTGCAGATGGCCGGACACCGAAAAGTCCTGTATTTTTAAAAAAAGGTCCTTCGTTATGCATAGATTTATTTTAGCAAATGTGTGGCCTCACTTTAAGTGTGTTTCAAACTGAACCTTATGTTAAAGTAATTATGTGTGAACATCTTTTGTGTCGGTATAAGGATTGATCAGTCCTAATAGCTACACCCCCACCCCCCTTAGCTTCAGGATGTCAGAGCTGATGACCGCGAACATCCGTGTATTGTTCGGGTTGAAAAGTCAACTTTGTAAGCATTCGAAATCTTTTAATATCACAAGGTGAGACCATTTTTACACTGCCCCGAACGATCTGAGCCTTGCTGAGGTGCTTAAGACAATTTCACTTGGCAGGGATTTTTTAAATATATAACTCCTGGGGGTAAAATTTATACGTCTCAAACGTTATTTAAAAGGATCCTGTTGCCTATTATTTTGCAGATCTTATATCGATCTCGTTATCATTAAAAACTTTTACATTTCGTGGGGTTTAGCTCCTGATACGCATGCGCTGAGAACGCAGCGCCCGAGGCTCGTAGCCTTGGGGGTAGGGTCTAAACCACTCTGCTCGAAGGACGCATCCTGTGGGTCTATCAGTTTCCTGGGGCTGTGCGGTCAGAAAGTTTGCCTGCTCTGCATGCACGCGCAGCGGTCTGCTCCAACAGTAGACAGAGAGAACCGGGCAGCTTGTGTTTATAAACTACAGGCAGCCTGCTCTGAGACAGACAGCTGGACAGCACCCTGCGGGGTGAAGTAAAGGCTTTTTCAGCTTAGAGACGGTCTGTGAGGTGAAGAAATCATTTACTTAGATAAAGGAATAGATATTTTAAATCACAGAGTTTCTTGCCCAAAGCACTAGAGACAGGAATGGACCCAAGAGGCTTGGATGGTAGGGGCCCTTCCTTAACATGTTGGGTTGCGTGTGCGTGTGTGTGTGTGTGTGTGGAGGCGATCTCTCCTCGGGCTACAGGCAGAGGCCTCCTGCTCCGAGACAGAGAGCCGGACAGCACCCGGCTGGGGTGAAGTAATGGCTTTTTCAGCTTAGAGAGCGTCTGTGAGTTGGTTTAAATAAAAGGTTAGATATTTTAAATAATAGATACAGAGATTTTCTTACCCAAAGCACTAGAGTCAGGAATGGCTATAAGGCAGAATGGACAGGCTGAAACATGTGTGTGTTTGTCTCTCCTCGGGGAGAAATGATCAAGGACTGGCCTGGGGCTGGACTCAGAGTCAAAATGACTATGATGGCCATCCGTTGTGTGTGTGTGTGTGTGTGTGTGTGTGTGTGTGTGTGTGTGTGGGCGGTCTCTTCCTCTAGGGGCGGGGATCGGAAGGGGGCATCCTCAGGGTTAACCGACTGTGGGCAGGAAACTCTAAGTCAGAAGACCTGCGACCACCAAGAGGTGGGGACGGCAGGGTCTGCTACAGACTTGCCTGAACTTGTCCTCGGGAGAGGTAGGGGTGGGTTCAAGGAGGGGGCACCCATCCATCAAATAAAGTCTTGGCCATTTCCCGGGGTAAAAACAGGATGGGAGGGTTCAAGGAAGGGACAGATGTTTCCTGGGGTAAAAACAGGATGGGAGGGTTCAAGGAAGGGACAGGTGTTTCCTGGTTTAAAAACAGGATGGGAGGGTTCAAGGAAGGACCGGACATCCGCCAAACGGATCTTGGCCGTTTCCTGGGGTAAAAACAGGAAGGGCGAAGGTCACGGAAGGGGGCGGGAGTTTATGACGTCAATCCAAAAGGGGCGGGGCTTAACTCATCAATCATTTTTTGACATTTTGACAGAAGGTGTAGTCATTATACTACTGCTATGTACTGGGTTATCATTTTTATGGAGATGATACTCAGCTCTACTTCAATGTTAAAAGTGGAACTTCATCAGAGCTTTCTCAGCTCACAACCTGCCTTAGTGAAATTAAAACCTGGATGGAGCAGAACTCTTTAAAATTAAATTGCAATAAAACTGAACTCCTGCAAATTGGGACTAAATGCAACTTAATAAAATGAGCTCCTTCCCAGTCTATCTTGGCGGTGATCTCATCAGACCTGCCTCTACTGTAAAAAATCTTGGTGTCATTTTTGATTCCTCCCTCTCTTATTCCGCCCACATAAATCACATTAAGAAACTTTCTTACTTTCACCTCCGTAACATATCCCGTGTTCGCTCCTTCCTCTCCATCTCTAATGCTGAGAAACTTGTCCATGCTTTTATCACATCCCGCATCGATTATTGTAATTCCCTACTGGCAGGTGCCCCTTCTAATGTTATATCACAGCTCTAGCTTATTCAAAACTCAGCTGCAAGAGTCCTTACTCGAACCAGCAACAACGAGCACATCACACCCATCCTGCTCCGTCTTCACTGGCTCCCTGTGTCTTAAAGAATCGAATATAAAATGCTACTAATAACCTACAAAGCCTTAAATAACCTCGCACCAAACTACATCAGTGACCTTCTCCATCACTATGTGCCTGCCCGCCCACTAAGGTCCTCTGATTCTGGCAATCTTGTTGTACCCCACACTAATCTACACTCCATGGGTGACAGGGCCTTCAGCTGTATAGCGCCCAGACTCTGGAATGACCTACCGAAATTAATCAGGTCAGCTGACTCCACGAATTCTTTTAAAAAACAACTCAAAACTCATCTGTTCAGGAAGGCTTTTAGCTCTACTTGACTTTATTACCCTTCTCTCAGTTTACTTCTCTGACAAGATGCTAATGTAACCTGTGTGTGTGTGCTATGCCATCAATTATGTTGTCTGTTTTTTTTTTCAGAATTCACTGTCTTAATCTTCTTTATTTATTTATCTGGTTTGTACAATGCTATATACTGTATACACTGCCGTTCTTTATTATATTCTGTAAGTGCCTTGAGCATGGGAAAGGCGCTATATAAATAAAATGTATTATTATTATTATTATTATTATTATTATTATTATTATTGTCTTAAGGCTGCAGTTGTTAAACCCCTGCTCTAGAAAAATAATCCTGATTCCTCAGTTTTTGAACTATTTCTAACTTGCTTTTCTTAAGTAAAATCCTAGAAACAGCAGTCATTATGCAGCTAAATGATCACTTGAGGGTGGCATAGTGGTATTGCAGCTGCCTCGCAGTTAAGAGACCTGGGTTCACTTCCCAGGTCCTCCCAGTGTGGAGTTTGCATGTTTTCCCTGTGTCAGTGTGGGTTTGCTTTGGTTTCCTCCCGGAGTCCAAAGAGATGCAGGTTAGGTGTATTGGCAAGTGTAATTGTCCCTAGTGTGTGCTTGATGTGTGTGTGTGTTTTTTTCCTCTGCGGTGGGCTGGCACCCTGCCCGGGGTTTGTTTCCTGCCTTGGGCCCTGTGTTGGGCTGGGATTGGCTCCAGCAGACCCCCGTGACCCTGTAGTTAGGATATAGCAGGTTGGATAATGGATGGATGGATGATCGCTTGAATAAATATTCTGTTCTTGACAAGACAAGTTTCAGTCAAGTTTTAGAAAAAAATCACAGTACAGAAATTGCACTCATTAAAGTAGTAAATGACTTGCGGGTAAATGCAGACAGAAGCAGTTTTGTTTGTTCTCATCCTCCTAGATCTGAGTACCACATTTGATACCATTGATCACAATAGCTATATATATAATTCACTAAAGCAGCCGACCATGTGCAGGCAAGACGCAAGACAGAGCCCCGCCCGCCAACTCACCGAGCCCTGCACACCAACAATTCACTAAGCAGCCAACCATGGGATACACACGACAGAGCTACGCCCATGGCAGACAAGACGCAAGACAGAGCCACGCCCATAATTCACTAAGGCAGCCCAAGCATCTGACCATGGGCAGGCAGAGAGAGACACACACACACAGGCGCGCGAGAGAGAGAGACACACACACGCGCATGAGAGAGAGACACAAACACAGGCGCGCGAGAGAGAAACACACACAGGTGTGCGAGAGCCACACACACACAGGCGCGCAAGAGAGAGACACATACACACACAGGAGCGCGAGAGAGAGACACACACACACAGGCGCGCGAGAGAGACACACACACACACGCAAGCGCACGAGAGAGAGACACACACATACAAACACAGGTGCGCGAGAGAGAGACACACACACACACACAGGTGCGCGAGAGAGAGAGACACACACACACAGGCTCACGAGAGAGACACACACACAGGCACGCGAGAAAGACACACACACAGGCGCATGAGAGAGAGACACACACGAAAGAGAAGCACACACACAGGTGCGAGAGAGAGACACACACACACAGGCGTGCGAGAGACACACACACACAGGCACATGAGAGAGAGAGACACACGCGCAAGAGGGAGGGGGCTGGATGCATACGGCAGAGAAGGCAGTTAAAGAATGCGCCGGGCTTGATTTTGTTTTCACTTCTGTTTACAGCGATCGGTTCGTAGCGTGCATTGTTGCAATGTTACTTGTCTTGGTGGTTTATCAAATTACAGATTTTTCAAATGTTCATTTTTTCCCTGTGCTTAAAACTCATTAAAAAAGTGTTTTTACCGAGTGGTTCGTAGCGCTATAGCGCAAACTCTTGCAATGTTACGTTTTCTCTGTTGTTCAAGGTTTTCTCAGTGTTATTCAATGTTTTTACATTTAGTTTACTATTACGCTGTGCATTCTATGGTATACTCTTCTATCTATATATATATAATTCACGACGACCATGGCAGGCAAGACGCAAGACAGAGTTAGTTTTCAGTCACGGACAATTGTATGTTGCTCTCTCCAGAGTTCCATCTTTTCATTCACTCACAGTCGTATCCTCAAACCCACCCCATTTGGACAACTGTGTCTTTCAGGAAGTCTTCACACATCAATAAATAATTATGCGGCGTATGGTACGCCGCGGGTTGGCTAGTTCTTATAAATCACCTTAGTCAGTGGGTGGGCCTCTCCAGTAATACTTAAATTGGTTTGGGTCTTACTTAACAGGTAGAAAATTCTTTGTTAGTTGTGGTAATTATACTTCAAAGACACATGATATTCTATATGGTGTTCCACAAGGACCTATCTTGGGTCCACAGCTCTTTTCGATCTACATGCTTCCATTAGGTCAGATTAACTCAAGGTATAACGTGAGCTACCACAGTTATGCTGATGACACACAACTGAATTTATGAATAAAGCCTGACAACCACAACTCTCTTGGTTTACTGACCCAATGTCTTACTTGTGTTTCTGAGTGATTGGCAAAAATGGATATAATGAGGATATTAGAAATAAACTTGATCCATTAGGCTTAAAAGTCAAGACAGAGGTAAAGAATTTAGGGTTAATTATTGACTTTGACTTGAATTTTCAAATTGCATATTAGTCAGATCACAGTATGTCACTACAGTGTACTGGAAAGATCAGATACTTTACAGCAGGGGTGGGCAAAGTCATTCCTGGAGGGCCGCAGTGGCTGCGGGTTTTTGTTCCAACCCAGTTGCTTAATTAGAAAACAATCCTTGCCAATAATTACATTTCATGGCTTGTTAGTGCTTTAACTCTGCTATGTCAAGTCATTCTCATATCCTTGATTTTTTTTTCCATTCTAAGGATATCATCCAAATACTTTGAAGTATAAAACGGATGGGTAATTCTCAATCCTTCACTTTTTTCTCTTCTCTTTCCTTCCAAGTATTTAATTAAACCAAATAGTGCACAATAAATACACACTGGTATAAAGGGTAACAAGCAAAATGGACAACTGCTGGTTTCTTTTGTCATTTGCATCTTATTGCTAATAAGGAGCAATTAAAATCCGAGAATGCAGCTGTTTAAGACTTAAATAAGCAATAAGGGTTCCAAATCTTAATGAGGGAAATAACTAAAATGAAGCAGAAGTGTTTCTAGAGCAATAAGTGCTTCTTATTAAACAACTGGGTTGGAACAAAAACCTGCAGCCACTGCGGCCCTCCAGGAATGACTTTGCCCACCCCTGCTTTACAGTACAGTACCTGCACATAGAAATGACTCAGTTCCTTCAGTCAGATGATGTTCCTTTCAAATGGCATCCTGTACAGTTGTTTCATTGACATCAGATTTCTCTTCAGTACTCTGTCTACCATTGAGAGACTGACAGATTTGATGTTTAGGAAGATGTAATTGTCTGCCATAAAGGCACACTGTATTTCTCTTAGTTTGATGGCATTAGTTACTATGACCATGTTGCATGTCTCTAGTTCTTTTTCATGTGTGAAAAGTGTTCTTCTGTCACAAGCATTTGGACAACATGCAGTCCTAAATACATATTACATAAACAGTGATTACAAATTGAATTGCAGTGCAAAAACACATCATATCACTGAACTGCCTTCTTCAAAATAACTTGGACTGCACAAGAAGAATTTTAAAATATTTTTCTTTTCTGAAAGTGTGGATTATAAAGACACCAACTGAGAGACCCACATTAGGCTGTACTCTCTGACCAGCCTCTGCCATTGTAAAACCATGGTTTATGATATGGTTTACTACAGTTTATCTCATTCAATTTGGAACATTTCTCAAATCATCCTTAATAATCACAAAACAGTAATGGTATTTCTAGTGTGATATAAACACAGACCAGACATCATAAAAAGGTTTGGGGCAGCTACCCGTATAATATCCCTGGCTGCAAAAGGTTTTTTTAAGTTGATAGCTATATTCACAATACTGAGTACAAAACAGAACTGATTTCTTGGTGGTAAGATGGCGGCTTTAAAGGCCCATATAGGAAGTGACGTCATCGAGGTGGCCGGATCCGGAAGTGATGTCATCGAGGGAGCTGGAACCTGGCAGGATTTCTCGGGAACGGTCTGAAGGGAACTGAGAAAGACAGTTAGTGCACCCCGCCGCCCCCTGGTTAGATGTGGTATTACCATTACTTAAGCCCTTCAGCTGCCTCCTACTCGCACGTGTGTGACAAGGCCCCCCCTTTAGCCCAGACCCATCGGGTCGGGTGACCTGCACCGAGAGGTCATGAGCATGAGACAGAGCATCAGCGTTGGTATGGAGAGAGCCCTTACGATGAATGAGCGAAAACTTGTAAGGTTGTAGGTCAAGAAACCATCTAGTGACCTGTGGATTCAACTCTTTGTGAAGGGCCATCCACTGTAAAGGAGCATGATCCGACACAAGAGTGAACTGTCAGCCCAAGAGGTAGTACCTCAACTGCGTAATCGCCCATTTAATCACCAGGCCTTCCCTTTCCACTGCCGCATACCTGGTCTCTCGATCCAGCAGTTTCCAGCTCAGGTACATCATGGTGTTTTCAACACCATCGACACTTTGGCTCAACACGGCACCAAGGCCTGTGTCCGAAGTGTCCATCTGGAAAATGAACGGGAGAGAAAAATTAGGAGCTATTAATACAGGTGCTGAAGTAAGAGCCTGTTTTAAATCACAGAATGAAGTTTCCGTCTTGTCAGTACATACCACGTTGTTAGGAGCTCTTTTCTTTGTCAAATCAGTCAAGGGCGCCGCTCTCTCAGAAAACCGAGGTACAAACCAGTGGCAGTACCCGGCTAATCCGAGAAATGCTTGGACTTGCCACTTGGTTCGTGGACGGGACCATTTCAAAATGGCATCTATCTTTAAACACTGTGGCTTCATGGTGCCCCGACCCACCAGGTAGCCCAAATATTTAGCTTCTTTCAGTCCAAAGAAACATTTCTTTGGGTTGATTCGGAGCCCAGCTTCTCCTAGTGTCCACAACACTGCTCTGACCTGCTGTATGTGTTCCTTCCATGTGCTGGAATAGATGACGATGTCATCCAGATAGGCAGCACTATAGGCATTATGGGGACAGAGCACTTTGTCCACCACACGCTGGAAAGTCGCAGGAGCCCCGTGTAACACGAATGGAAGGACACGATACTGCCATTGTCCACTAGGGGTGCTAAACGCCGTCTTCACCTTTGCGGAATCCGTTAAAGGAATCTTCCAGTACCCCTTTGTCATGTCAAGTGTGTTCAAGAACCTTGCTTGGCCCAGCATTTCGAGGAGGTCGTCCACGCCAGGCATGGGATAAGCATCAAATTAGAAGACTTGGTTAAGCTAATGGAAGTCATTGCAAAACCTCCAGCTGCTATCAGGTTTACTAACCAAGACGATTGAACTGGACCAGGGACTAAAACTTTCCTCTATCACTCCTAGTTCCAGCATTCGCTTGATTACCAGCTCCACTTCTACTTTCTTTGCCTCTGGGAGTCTATAAGGGCACTCCCGGACGATAACCCCAGGCTCTGTCAATATGTCATGCGCAATCAGAGAGGTCCTTCCGGGTTTCTCACTCACCACCTCTGGAACAGACAGGATAGCTGACTCCAGCTCCCATTTCTGTCTGAAAGTTAATTCCTTGCCAAAGTTAAGAGTGTCTATTAGAGCAAAGAATGAGTGTGGCTGAGCAGAGGAAGGATCCCTGTCTTTCCACGGCTTCAGCAAGTTTACATGATAAATTCGCTCGCTTGGTCGACGATTGAGTTGTTTCACCAAATAGTCGACCAGCCCTTTCCTCTCCTTAATTTCATAAGGGCCTTGCCAATGGGCGAGTAATTTGGAATGGAAGATGGGAACCATCACCATGACATGATCCCCCTGATGGAATTCTCAGAGCGTCGTGCCACGGTCATAATAATGGGCCTGTGCTGCTTGCGCCTTTTCCATATGACTTTTTAGAATAGGCTGAATTTTTCCAAATCTATTGTGTAATTGCGCGATATATTCCAATATACTTGAAGAGGAAAGAGCCTCTCTTTCCCAGCCTTCTTTCAAAATATCTAATATACCCCGGGGCTGTCGACCGTATAACAATTCAAAAAGTTGAGAACCCCGTAGAGGTTTGTGGGACTTCCTGGTATGCAAATAGAACAAGAGGGAGGAGTTGATCCCAATTCCTCCCATCCCCGCTGACCACCTTGCGAAGCATCTGCTTGAAAGTCTGGTTAAATCTCTCTACTAGACCGTTGGTTTGAGGATGATATACCGCGGTCTTTAAGTGCTTTATTTTCAGTAACTTGGCCATTTCCCTGAATGTTTCCAAGGTAAAAGGAGTCCCTTGGTCCGTTAGGACTTCTTTAGGGATGCCTACTTGTGCAAAGACCCCTACAAGTTCCCGCGCAATTGCTTTAGATGTAGCTGAGTGCAAAGGAACAGCTTCCGGGTATCGGGTCGCATAATCCACGAGGACTAATATATATTTGTGTCCTCGGGCTGAGGGCTCTAAGGGTCCCACTATATCGACCCCTATTCTTTCAAAGGCAACGTCAATTAGGGGAAGGGGAACGAGAGGAGTACGGTCCCTCCTAGGAATTTGCCGTAGTTGACACTCCGGACAAGAAGTACAAAACGGCGAACCTCCTTGTTAATTGCTGGCCAATAAAATCTGAGCTTGATCCACTCTTAGGTTTTTCCGGTGCCTAAATGGCCTCCAAGGAAGTGAGAATGTGCCAGTTCACAAACCTGCCACCGGAAGGTTCGTGAGATTAACAACAATTTCCGGATCTCCCCGTTATGCTTGGTGACCCGATATAATAAGTCATTCTCTATTACGTATTGAGGTCCTTGTGGTGTGGACTGATGTGTGCGTTGGCCATTAACGAGAACAACTGCGTTTTTTGCAAATTTAAGGGAGTCATCATTCCATTGCTCCCTTTTAAAAGAAGCCGGCGTTTCTCTAAATTGAAAATGAATTTGGGAGAGGATCCAGGTTGACCTCAAAGGGTGGACACTCGTCCCGAGTCGTCAAGGCGTGTGTGGATGATGTTTCCACCTGCGACGGTCCCGGAGTCTCTCCGTCCTCCTCACTGGCTTCCGTACCTCTCTCTGCCGGCTGAATACACGGCGTGAAGACAGCTTGAGATGAATCATCCTCATCTATAACTAGGCCCAAGTGTGGATCAGGAGTAGCCTGTAACTCACTGCATTTATTATTAGACCAATCCTGCCCCAGAATTACTGGAAAAGGTGAATCGAGGAGGACCGCTATGGGGAATTTTTTTAGCGATCCTCCTTGAGAAATGAAAACTAGGGCGGATTTATAGGTGCAGACTTCTCCATGAATAAATTTAATACTGGTCTTTACTTTCATCCAATGTCGTGGCAAGACATATCAGCAATCAACAATAGAAATTTTGCTGCCGGAGTTAAACAATGCGTTGAGTTTATAACCATTTATGACTACTTGTCCCATATGGGAAACCATCAGGGGATTAGCAAGGGCATACAAACCGCTCTCTGTCCTCTGCCTGCATTCTGCCTCGCTCCCGGATAGTTTATCCGCCAAGCGGCCCGGGGACTTCAGAACCGGCTGCAGTTTATGTGGAAGACACTTATGGTGTTGGACATAATCTCTAGGGAATCCATTAGAGGACCGTTCTGCTCGCCCAGATTTCGAGGCTGATTTGGGTTTTTTTATGAGCCGGTACGGCTGCGGTACAGCTCTTCCATTGAATGGAATTCTCCCCAGACCAGCTGGGCAAAGTGATGGGGAAGCCCTTGTAAAAAAATAAAGCAGGCTATTTGCTGCACTATTTGAAAGGGGGTTAATTCAAACAGCCTTAGCCATAATGACACCTGTTTCCAGAGTGCCATAGTTTGCCCCCAAACTGATCCCTTAGGATTGAATTTCCAAGATTTTATTCTCCCTGCCTGCTGGTCTGGGGCTAACCCATTTTTAGCTGGGTCCTTGGTCCCAATGGGCGGCTCAGCTCTCTCATCCGAGAGAACATAATAAGCCCTTTTTGTTTCATCCCCAGAAACCAGCCTATGTCTGTATATCTCCTCTACACTCTCCTTCTGGTAAGATACTAGCCTGGGGTTGCACTTATGAAGCGGAGCCTGTACCTAGCCTTTCCTGACCACCGGACGAACTCCCCACCCAGAAACTCGGCCCTGATACTTTCCTACCTGGCTGAAGTTTAGGTCCTGTCCTGGTCTCTTCTGGGACAAAATCCTGCCGGCTACGCCACTGTGATATACGTAAACACTGACCAGACATCATAAAAAGGTTTGGGGTAGCCACCCATATAATATCCCTGGCTGCAAAAGGTTTTTTTAAGTTGACAGCCATGTTCGCAATACTGAGTCCAAAACAGAACTGATTTCTTGGTGGTAAGATAGCGGCTTTAAAGGCTCATATAGGAAGTGATGTCATCGAGGGGGCCAGACCCGGAAGTGTCATCATTGAAGGGGCTGGACCCGGAAGTGACGTTATCGAGAGGGCCAGACCCGGAAGTGATGTCATCGAGGGAGCTGGAACCTGGCAGGATTTCTCGGGAACGGTCTGCAGAGAACTGAGAAAGACAGTTAGTGCATTCCGCCGCCCCCTGGTTGGATGTGGTATTACCATTACTTAAGCCCTTCAGCTGCCTCCTACTCGCACGTGTGTGACACTAGGAACAATTCATGTAAACAGAACCATACAATGGATTACATGAAAAAGCCTGTAAATGCTCAAAATTCTGAGCTTATCACACAAAAGTAAATATTTATGCTTATGAACATGCCAGTGCCATAAAAATGACAAGTTTTTGTGACATTGTTCACAAACAAGATAGTCAAAATGCTTCACCATGTTGTCAATATAATAGTGTACTCTCTAAGTATTTTCTGATGTGAACTATGGCTAAGGTTTTGATGACAATGATTGAAAATGCACAAGGTTGCACTTTTTATATATGCACATATTAATTTCAACAGTCCAAAGTTACACATGACTGTATGTGGAAGACTGATTTCAAGAGACTGGACAGCATTCTCATTACACTTTTACTGTTTGTACTGTAATTTGTTGACAGACCATATTGTTGTGATACAGAAAAGAAAAGTACAAGACTATTTTACAGCACAATATAACACAAAGTAAAAAAATACAAAATTAGGAACATAAACATATGAAACTCCCCTTAGGCAGAACTGTACTTGCAGCACTGTATGGAAAATTACAGTGCAGTCTTTCTACACCACCTGATGTTCCTGTCTGTCAGGCCACATCACAGCAGATATCTTCCTTTGCAATGCAGCATGGAAAGAATTTTTGGAATATCTAATCGAGCCTATGCAGGTGTCTGCAGTGATGTCCTTAAATGCTGCATTCATGGCATCAAGCAGGGTCATCTGAGTTTGTGGCTGGCACTTGTAATCCTTCCACCTCCATGCTGAGTAGAACTCCTTAAATGGGTTAAGGAATGGGGAATATGGTGGGAAGAATTCCATAAGCATCCTGTAGTGTGATGCAAACCATTGCCTGATGGTGTTTGAGTGATTGAAACTCAAACATATTACAAATGATCACATACTTTGATAAATCATCTCAAATCAGACCCCTCTCATCATCATGAGATCCCTGTAGGGTGCCTGGAGGTGAGGATATGCTGTGTGTTGTATGGCCCTATAATGGGAATAGAACACTATGCCCTGAAAAAGTAGCACACATAGTGATGTTCTCTCTTTGGCCGGGTTGAAGTCAGCCTCGTCCATGTATATGAAGTTATGAGGTGGTTCATTTTATTCCACTTCCATTATACGCTATATTCCAGAAAAGAAAAAAAAGAGTTGTATGAATTACATGTGTTTTCATTTTGGACAACATACAGTTATATCAAATATATAAATATCACATGTTCTTTTCTACAACGGTAACAAATGTGTACAGGTCACTCTTACTGTACTGTATATCACTATATAATGTACATTACCTGTACATACTGGTACTGTATCTTCTTCACTGTATCACCATTCCTTTCGGATGGCACATGTTACAGCTATTTCATGCTCATCTGGTGTCTCTTAGCTGAGATGCTAATAGTTTGAATGTTTTCAAAGACATTGTTGTCTTACATAACAGTACTCCATCTCCCTTAATCTAATGGCATTATTTGCTAGGACCATGGTGTTAATAGCTTAATTTCCCTTTTGTTCCTCCATTGCCAGAAACTGAAACAATGTGCCAATTGAAGGCTCATGAGATGCACCTCTGAGCTGTTTAGAGGACTGTCTGATCATTGGTTGATCTAATGCTTCAAACATTCCCCTTCATTGGTGAAATTCAAGATTTTTAAGAGTAATTCACCAATTCAGGACATATTTACTGAAAAAGTCTAATAGAAAGTTACAGAAAACATGCTTGAAAGATTCTGACAATTGGTTCAACTGTTTTGTATGTAATGACTTATGCAGTGAACTAAGGATTAAATGGAGTAAGACTATTGAATAGAGAACCAGTTTAATACATTTTGAGCAACATACAGTAATTTAAGGGATTGATAATGTAGGAAACAGTAGACACTTGTACATAATCATTGGCATGAATGTGCCACAGCATTTGCAGTTTGTTCAAAACAATGAGACATTGCTTTTATGATGTGCACAGGTGACTAGATAATGTGGAGATTGGAAAAGTAGTTTGTGAATTTCATTTGTGCTCTGAGAAATGTAACAAAAATTAATGAGAAAAACTGTAATGTTCTTATTTCATCTCCCACAGGTCTGTATCTCTTCCCTTTTCTTGCTCTTCAATTGTGCTGCTTTTCTCTCAGCAAACCTCCTCGCTTCCTCCACCTTCTTTTGTACAGTGCATTTTGCATGTGGTCAACAACAGCTTGTTCTCCCATTTTCAAAAGCTGGAACATCCCTAAGTTACAGGTACTGTATATGCTTGATCTTGCTATGAGTTGCACCTGTATATAGTTACAGTGTGCAATTGGTTGATCTGAAAGTCTGAACACTTCTTTTTGTAAATGAAACTCAGGATTCACCTGACAAGAGGTTTCTAAGTTTATCATACACTTAAACCTCAATTTTTAAACTATTTCCATTATACTTCACCACTGAAGCGGACCTTTCTAACAACTGAATTAAAATTTTTGCATGTGATGACTTAGACCTTGCACACATCAAAATAAATGAGAAGCATATAATTCAGTTTAGCAACATGACAAATACAACTGATTTTTGGGCTAATTCAAAGTGAATATACCTAATCCTATATGAGTAAAACTAAATCATTTGTAAATGAATAACAAGAATGAAAAATGACATTTTACTGTGAGAAACCGACTTAAGGGTGTGCAGGTTTACATATGTGATTATGAGAAGTTCAATTTTCATTTGAGGATTTGTCCAAAGCAACAAAAAGAAACTGTAATTGAAATTAGAACACAACACCAAATTTGAAAAAGTGAATTAACATCATCAAACATACATGGGTTAATGCTATTGCATCAGACCCCCAGGAGACTGGGTTTGAGTTCCTGGCCAGGTCACTCTACATTTGTGTTTTTTCTTCTGGCACACTGGTCTTCCACCATCTCTAAAAAGACTTGCATGTCAGAAAACTGGAGACTGTCAATTAGTAGCAATATGTGTGTGAAGTTGCTCTGCAAGGGATATGGAACCCTCCCCAGAAATGGAATCTGCCTCTTGCACAGTGCTGTTGGGATATGATTTGGTCTCTGTGACACTAAAAAGAACTAAGCAAACAGAGAAAATGGATAAATGGATTACCGACAACAGACTGAAAGGGAATATTACTATATCACCCATCTAAAATGCTGTTGCTAGTTTTACCATTTTAAAAACATCTCCCTGAAAGGCATAAATGTTATGCTGAACTTAAATCAAAATAAAATGTAAAGAGTGTGTGTGGTATACTTGGGTGTCTAAAGCTAAAAAAACAAAGTTTCCATTAGAACTAGGGCAGAAGTTTTACAATGTCTCTTAAAACATTGTCTTTCATATCATATAAGATGAACAATGATTTTCATTTTTAATACCAAATTTCATGTGAACAGAACAGCTGAAATTGCTGTCCTAAAACTTTATTGTTCCAAAAGACCTGGAAAACATTTAGAGATTAAAAAGAAAAAAAATATTTTAGTTAGTTTTGACAAAATTTTAATAGCAGACATATCCACTTGTCTGTGTTATCTTTTCACCAGTTCATATAATGTCAAGTCAGGTGTATTTAAGCTGGCTGGACTTTGCATTACAATGCTTTATGAACAAGGCTTTTCATTATAATAAGTAACCCATATCTCTGTTCAAGCATTCCAGAACACATCTTAAAGCTTGCTGAAAATTGGAATCAACTCTATAATTAGTCGATGAAAGCATTGCATCAAAACAGCCCTCACCCTGCCCTAGTTACAGAATCAAAAAAGAACTTTGCAAGTGGAGACAACAGTTGTTAAGAAAATATCTTTAAAGCTTTCCTGTGGGCTTTTGGCACTTTGAAACCACAAATTAAAGAGTCATAGCGAGGCAGCATTAGGGGGCTGCCTCTGTGTGGTCCTGTTTAATGATCCTATTTAGGTTTTTACTTGTGACAACAGACAGCCAGATTTACATCTAACTCACGTAGTTAATGCTTTTAAATGAAGAAGTAGTCTCCATACTGCAAAATGTTTTTTTAAATATATTTATTTTGGTGGACATACAATTAAGTTGTTTCATTTTTCCTTCTGTCTGCTATGATTTGGTTATTAACTTCCAAGCACACTATATTGTGCTATGTTATTTCAACTTTTTTGCTTTGTTCTGGCATGTGAAAGCTGGTGTCTGATGTGTGTGTTTTGAGTGTCTGTTAAGTTGCACACAGCTGGCATCTTCTTGTTTAAGTGACAGTGTGAAAATATATCACCCCTTGGCTTTGGTGTTCATATTAAAAAAACTTGCCTGGTTATTAAAATAATGTTTCAAGATACTAAGCTGGAACATCAAACCATTAAGGGTTTCAAAAGTGCATATCGCAATCTAATGAACCGATCATGGCAAATGTTTTCAAGACCAGTGAATTCATATTGTCTGACTAAGTTTCTCTTAAAGCTTTGCCACTATGGGAGGTATTTTCTGCAAAAAGGGAAATGAAAATTAAATTTGTGACTTTGCAATTGATTTTTCTATGTTGAGTTTTTGTTTTAATTTTGTCACATATGTACTTCAGACCTAATGAAAAGGAAATATGAAGGAAACATTGAATTTTCATTTTCATTTTAGCGATTTTTATGCATGTCATGAAGAAAAAGCAAATCTGAAAATGGAGATTTCATTTTCATTTTAATTATGACACTGACACACCAAGATGGGTATGGAAAATGAAAAGACAAAATGGAAAATGAAATGACAAAAGGGTAGTTTAATTTTATTTTTAACATTTTCACAAATGACTCTAATGTGGTGTGGAAAATGAAACTACAAATGGTGTTATTTCATTTTATTTTTAATTTTGCAGCATCCTTGCACAAAGATTTTAAAAAATAAATGTCAAAAGACAGATTGCATTTTCATTTTATCATTTTAATTTTCATTTCCTTTTTTGCAGAAAATACCTGCAATACCAATACTACTAAACAATGACATTTTTAATTATGCATTTTTCCTTTTATATATTCATTTTTCAAGAACTTAAAACAGTAACTTTCATATATTTTATGTAGGAGTGCAATTAATTCTAAAATTCTTTTCACTTATTCATCATCATTTCACTAAAAGAAATCTCTACTCTAAACCTCCCATGGGATGTTAAACTTTAAAATTAATTCAGGGAGCATGCTTCATTGCTGGGTCTGAATACAGTGTATAAGTTTAGGAGACATTGCAGGTATCTGGCACAACAACCACACTAATGATCAGTGAAGGTATGCTTATGGGGTTAATTGTAAAATCTAATTTAGGGTGGTGTGAAATTGGATATGGGTATGAATAAGATCTGAGATCGATGTGTGCCTTGTTTAGGGTTGGTTCATACCTTATGCTCAGTCATGCTGATGTAAATCTAGCTTCCAGTGATCCTGAGCCAGATAAGCAGTAGAGAAAGTGAATGAATGGAATTAATTTTGTGCATGCTATTTTTTTTATGGTAACTTACTTTTTTACTTGTCTGGCAAAAAAATAAAAAGATTAATTTACTTCGATTGGTCTTCTGTTGCTCTTCAATTCTTGGGAACTATTGACAAGTAAATAAAATAGTTAATTTGATCACTTACATGTATCAGGTATACAGTGCTTATAATGTTAGGCATATTCTAGACATGCTGGATACATACTGTACAGTAGGCCAACCCAATTTTCAAGAAATGTGAAGTATAGCTGACTTGTGTATGAAAGAATCATTTGCAGACTTACCTGTTTTATGAATACCTTCCTAACTGATGATGATTTTGAGAAAAGGTTCCTTTTATAGTTAAGGTAATGCTAACTAATCTTGTGCTTTAATTCATTTAATGGTTACTTACCATGATTACTATAATGTCTAAATTATTTTTCACTCATTTTGATATTTTTTTGTAACCTAGTCTTGTAACATTTGTTTTAAAAGAGACCCTAAATGATATTGATTCAATTATGTGGACCTGACTTGTAAAGCACTTTGGATAAAAGAATCTGGTAAATGAAGAAATATATGTGCAAATGCACCCAACAGAAGTGTGGTGCAGAGTTTAGTCACGTCTTCAGATTCAGCAGACTGAATTTGATTGTTGTACCTGGTCGTCATCCTTGTGGAGTCTGCACATTGTTCTTGTGCCCACATTAATTTTTCTCCCACTTCTTTAAAGATGTGTATCTTTAGTTGACTTTTTGTGGGTTTGTGATAGCGTGAGCCTTGTGAAGGACTGGTGTCCTGTTTACTCTGGCTTCTGCTTTGTATCTGATGCTTTTGGTACAGGCTTTCTCCCTTGCAACTGTTTTATTTTAGTTTGACAGTTTTACAGTAAATGCATCTAGCATATCTGGATTTGAAAGAGAGAGAGAGAGTTAGAGAGTGATGGATCAACCAGAATCCCAGCCAAGATGGACATTCTTCCCTTACCTAGCAAGGAGGCCAGTATAATAGATGGTCACGAATGGGAAGTGTGGCATTCGAGGTGGCGGGCATGGAGGACTAGCCTGGATTTGAACATGAAAGGCCGGCCAGGAGTTGGGCTTGAAATGGCACTGCAGCACCGTGACAAACTACTGGGCTGGAGAAGCATCCTGTCCAGCATGATTAACATCCCCTTTACTGGTCATAGGTACAAGAAATGTGGGATAGTTGGGGGAGGGAGGGGCGTTCTGCCTGAACTCAAAGTGCTTCCTGGAGACAAGGATTTGGCCACAGGAAGAACTCAAGGGTCAGGTTTAACTGGGGAGTTGGAATCAGAATTGGGAGAGGAGAAAGACAACATTTGCCTGAGAGGAGTAGTGGAGAAAAGAAAAGAAAGCAAAGTAAGACTTGTGTATAGAGGAGTGCAGATTAAGACCTGTAAAGAGGTACTTATTTGAACCTTGGATTTTCTGTGTGTGGTTGTGTATGGGGTTTGGTGCTCAGTTATGCCCTTTACTGGTCACTGTACATATATAAATTCGATCAAGCTGTTTTATACAGCCTCAACTGGAATGAGTGTGGCATGCTTTCTGCTCTGTGAGCAGAGTTAGGTGCCCTCATTGAGTGTCTTCTCGGAGTTGTAGAAGAAAGAAAAGAGGCAGCTACTGACAGTGCCCACTTTCATCCCAGAGTGGTATCGATTACCTTAACTGAGCCAGGAAGATAACCCCCATCTTACATGGCCCCTGTCACCTCATGGCAGAGCTAGCAGAGAGGTTGTATGCCCAAAAGAGAGAGTCAGTGTTGGTATGGAGCATTCCGAGCTGACGATGAACCTCAAATTTGTATTGCTGTAGGCTCAGAAACCAGAGGGTTACCTGGGAGATGCAGTTCTTATGGAAACAACAAGATAAACTCCAGTCTCTGCAGGTAGTTCTTGAGCTGGGTTACTGTCCACTTAATAGCCAGGGCTTCTTACTCAATTACTACCTACCTCATTTCCCAGTGAGACAGTTTCTGGCTGAGATATATAATGGTGTGTTTGGCTCTATCATTGACCTGGCTCCACATAGCTCCCAGGCCAATGTCTACTATGACTATCTACTAGAAGTCGATTTCATTATGATTGGTGACCATGCCTTTACCTGTTCTCTTGCATAGCGGGAATCACCTTGGGCTGGCAGGGCACTATCCAGGACCAGGCTTAACTTACCCACCCTAGTATCAGGTAATAGCAGGTTCTCATTGACTTTTCTCTGTAGCCAGTCTCTGTTGAGTATGATGGCATAAGAAGGTTGTGGCAACACCAACAACCTCAACTAGAGTTGTACTCAAGTCCACCTTTGTAGAGTACAAAACAAGTCCATGACTGCAGCTAGTCAAGACTGAGTCAAGACTGAGTCTAAAGAGGGATCAAGACCAAGTCACAACCATGTCCAAATAAAAGTGAGACCGAGTCCAAAACGAAGCACTAAAATTTAACTAGTTCCAGCCCAAATTTACTAATTTTCTGATGGTACAGATAAGATTCAACTCTACTGAACTCCCGCAGATTCACTTTAGACAATGAATTAAAGCATGGAAAAGGATCACACCAGTTTCTGAGTAGGAGTGTACATAACAGAACACTATAATTTGTTGGTAGACATGTAGCTTTAATCCCAAATAAAAATTTGATTGTTAAATTAAAGAAATTATCAAATACAAACTGTGAGCTTGTTCATTGGGGAGCACACTAACTGGACAGATGGTGGATTTTAGGTTACTGACTATGTAAAGCTTTGTGTGTATTTGCATAGCATTTTTGTTTTCTGGTTTAATGTTGCAGTAATTAATGTGTCAAGCAGCTTTAGATAAGGATAAGAGTAAAAATAGCCATTTGCAGTTGAAACTGTAGCAAAAAACAAATTAGACTGAGAATTTTATAATCAAATGAAGCCAAAAATAATCTCAAAACATACCCAAGTGAAGTAACAATGTACATATTAAACACTGCTCTTGGCAAAAGAAAGATATTGATTGAAATTATAACAAAAAAAATGAGACTGCCAATTATTAAGAGCAATGACTGAATCAGGATATTCCCAGACACAATTCTAACCATCAACCAAACTAACTGCAGCAGTAAAGTGCACAGACTTTTTTGTGGATAGTGGCTCAAATGATTGCCAGATTATTAGAAATTACATATTTTAACAAGATAAATAAAAGACTTCCTATCTAGTTATGTGAATCTTAACAAAAAGAGTTCATATCATAGCAAAGCAAATCAAATATTTGTTTCTTCTTTAGATATTGAGTAAGTCACTGGAACCAATCATATGGTTTCAAATATAACTATTATTTTTTGTGCATTAGACATTCAGCAAGAAATGATTGTAGTAGGCCCTTGACCCTTGAAATACAATATAAAATCATTTTATACAGTATATGCTGTATGCAGGTAATACCTTTATTGTGTCTTACTGTTAATACATTTGCTGTTAATTCAGTTAGACTGTTGTTACATGTATCGTTTAAAGATCCTTTATTGCTTCTCAAGAGTTGGTATGTTGAAAGTATTGAAGAAAAATGAAATGAAAACAGGTCCACTTTACCTGTTTCTTCACTACAGACTGTGAGTGCCATATTAGTTTTCAGGTGTTCCAGCATTCAAGTGAGCAAATCCACTACAAATTGTTTGAATGTGTTGTTACTCTTCAATGTTAAAAGCCCTCTTTGTCACAAAAACTAGTTCTGTTTATTGTTTAAGATATGATTTCAGCTACCCCACATCAAGGACACAACAATCGCAACTATCAGTAGTTTATTCCTCAAATGTGAACGTGCTCAGGGTGGTCGAGCAATAATCTTGTCAAAAAGAAATCACCTCAATAATGCCATGATCTAGATTCAATAGATTGCTGCTGACTCTTCACAGCAGAGGACGAAGTGCAAGGCGCCTAAGATAAAATGTATTTGGTAACTGATGTTTGACAAAAGGCTAATGCTGACTGGCATCTGCAGAAGATGCCAAACAGCCTTTATGAAGCATCCTTAGATTATGCCTACTAACTTACGATTTTCACTTTAAAACATTTTTATTCTGAGAACACTTAACAAAGCCAGGCAAAACATTATCCAGTGGAACACAAACAAAATAGTTACATACCTTATTAGCTGTTTTGTTCTGGTTTCTGTCAAATGGCAGATGCTTTTTGTATTTTGCAGCTCCTACACCATCATTTTCTATCTTTCCACGATAAAGTTAAACTAAGCCACAGTCACAGACCTGAAGAGAGCAAAACACACAGTATCACCCGAACTCAATTGCATGCATTTTATACAGGAGCTGCAATTTTTTTAAAACAATCATAAAGATGTCTTCCTAATACTTTTATTTATTAGTTTCTCCAAATTTATTATCAAGAGTGTAAGGTGGTGCTTTTACTTGCATCTGCAGGCACCCCATTGAACCCACACTCATGAAAAACTCTACTGTTTAGCTGAAAGGCAGACAATGATATGTATCATAAAAATCAGCTATTTTATAAATCTCAATTAGTGGTTAGGGTCAGGAAACCGTAAGAAGCAAAGAAAAAAAAGCTGGTGTTATAGTCAAAGGTAATATGTGCCGCTTGAGCTCATCATTACAACTACCATTCACGTCATCACGTCATACAAAAAGCACAACCAGCACACCAACATTTATTTGAGATTTTTTTGGGGGTTTATACCAATAATTATGATAGACCATATTGTGTTTCTGTGTGACATAGCTTTAACAAAGCATGTTGCTTATCGTTGCCTTTCATCCTTCTTACAGCAAAAAGACAGTGTGCCCATGTGTCCAGGGTACAAGATGGGGTACAAGAGTACTTATGGCAATGAAGGAAATAGAGGAGGGGCTAAAGCCACAGGAGCCCAAACTTTGTACACGTCCCTGAACTGCAGTGAAAGTGCACAAAGCATAGCGATTGACCTGTACTAATGGAAACTTGACACAGATGTGACTGTTACACAGAAGAGAGTGAAAAAAAAAAACTCAATCAAGACCAAAAAAATATTTCACAAGACCACCAGCAAAGTCTAAGACAAGTTCAAATACGAATACTCCAAAGTCCAAGACATGTTTGAGACAATCAAAAAAAAGTGTCAAGTCCAGACTCAAGTACTCCAAACCTACCCCTAACCAGTGCTGCTGCCCCAAAGAGCACACCCAGCATGTTGCAGTGGGATATTTTACTTGTATTCATTATATACAATGAATACAAGTAAACCTCACCATTTTACTGTCATAATGTTGTGACGAGACATATCAGTGGACAACAATGGCAACATTCCTGCACAGGGTGTCCATGCAGTCTGGATGTGCCTGTAAATTGAAAAGTGAGAGGGTTAGGCACGGCCACATGATAGTACATGTCTACCTGTGTCTGTGGGTCCACCTGCTCTCCATAGTTTTGTCCAGGTGGGGACAGCTTGTTACCAGATGCCCTGGTTTCCCATACGTGTAGCACCAGATGAGGGTGGGTGACTGGTCTCTCCTTCTCAGCCTGTCATTTGTCTTCTTCCTGACGGGTTCCGGTTTTAATGGTTGTGCCACCTTAATGAGTTCTTTCTGCTGAACTGGTACCTGTAGGCTGTAGGTGAGTTACTTGCTTACTGAACTGATTCACCAGTTCAGCAAGGTGTGACGAGTCACTCATCCTGCCAACTACGACACATGTGACCGAGTACAGCATCAAGCACACGCTGCCTCAGCCATGCGCTACTTGAACTGCTCTCATACGAAAAACGCTTCAGAGCCTTTCCTGTATGGACCTTGCGGTTCAGAAGCAGTTTCATCCCAAGAACTCAATCAGTCCATCAAGTGCTCCTTGTAGAACTGTTTGTACTTATTTGTACAATTACCTCACTGTAAACTTGCGATACAGTTATAATATTGCACAACCTGAGCCACCTTATAAAGTGCATATTTACATATGATAACGATATCATTTTTAAGATGAAATGCAGCAAAATATGTTTATTACATTATACAGATAAAATGCTAACATCATTTAATTAATCTATTGTGATGGATGACCGGCGTTTCAGTCTGGCCGGGACGTCCCTCAACAAAGAAGAGGAGGAAAAGTAGCCTTTTCTGGGCACTGCATCCCCCAGGACGCTAGATGGCAGCTCCCCTGGATGGAAATGGTTCCCCGTATTCCCTCAGGGCAACATGTGACATGGAGTCCATTTCTTCAGCCCTGTTGGATGCCATGGGTGCCGCCAGGGGGAGCTCACCAAGAACCTGGGGACTATTATTGTTACAATAACCCAGAAGTACTTCGGAGTCACGAGGACGGAAGTCCACAGTACTTCCAGGAAACTTGAGGAGGTGATGTGGCGTTTGACCAGGAAGAAGAGGAGTAACATTTCCGGGTCATGGAATATATAAAGGACTGTTGGAGATCCAGCAGATAGAGCCGGAGTTGGGTGGCAGAGTGACGGAGCTGCTGGGTGGAGAGGAGGATTATTGTTATTAATTATTATTTATTATATTATTGGAGAATTGTGGAGTGTGCTGTGCTTTGGGCACTTTATTGAAGAAAAATATTAAAGAATCTTCTTGGTGCTTTTAACATGTTTCCTGGACGTCTGTCTGGTGGGTTCAACGGGGCAACAGCGACCCCTAGCGGCCACACTATATTGTTAATAATTAAATATGTAAGGACACAGTGGCGCAGCGGTAGCTAGTTCAGAGATTGTTCCTGCCTCGCGCTGTATTCTTGCTGGGGCTGGCATGACACTGGAAGGATGGATGGATAGAATAATTAAACATGTACTATGTACATGTACTTTCAATGTTCCTTAAAAGTTTAGAAGAATCTGTGTTCTAAATAAATTCTTTACTCAAAGCACTCTCCACAGAGGGAGGACCTGGGAAGCAAACCCACAATCTCCTTCCTGCAAAGCAGCAGCACTACAACTGCGCCACCTGTAAGGATCTAAGCTTACAGATGGCTTAACATCTATTACAGAGCTGATTGTGTGGCGATTTGTTACTTGGAGAAAGAAAAGCAAGAACAGGAATTGGAGGTTAGTACGTTTGAAAGAGACAGTACTGCTGCGATAAATTATTTCATTAAAGGTTGCGCACGGCGCAGCAAGCATCTTTCGGGTGGCAGGAACAATCTCTGGACAGGGTGCCAGCTCGTCACTATCACTGTGCCACCGTGTTAAAAAAAAATACATGCTTTGATTGATATGATATGAATACTGAAATGATATCAAGTATACATCTCAGTATTTTAATTATTCAGAGAACTGTAATCTCATGAATGTAAAGGCTTCTGTGTCCTGTCGGAGGAAGAGAAAGTCCGTTTAAGAAGCACGTAGTGATTCACACACATAGAGCACATAGAAGAACACATGCAAAACAAAGCATTTAACGTGGTACTTTAGTTATGATGGTATTTGAGAAACTAGTGAATTAAATGATTTAAAGATGAAGTTTATGATGTTCCACCACTGTTTAAACCAAAAATAGTAAGTTTTTCCTTGCCACCACTTGGTATTTGCTGAAATTCTTCTGTTTTTCACCGTGCTTTTGCCATTGCCTTTTCACAGAACACTGAGCTTAAGGGCTATTTACAGTATATTGATTTGCATATTCCAAGAGGCGTAATTCTGGGAGGAGCTGGGGAGTGGAAGCAGGCGCATGCACGTTCGTTACTTTTCACCAGGATTTATGGAGCGGAAGAACGTGGAAGTTGGTGAAAGCACAGATTTATGCATCTGGATTTTTTTGTGCACACGCACATTTCCGCTTTTGTCCATACGTCATGTTTTAGTGTGAATTCTACACACAGCGTTATGCATGAGGCCTCTGGTCACCACGTTATGGTCAGAGCACATGAAAAGGTGCCTGTTGGATAAGTTATATGTTTCAACTCCTAAGAGTAAAAACCAACAAAAGGGAGCTATAGACATCTACTTGAATGTGCCACCACCTTTTGCAGATATGCAGGTGCAGCTGGAGGAGCTTCAAGTCCAGTTAGAGGAAATGCCAAAGGGTATGGCAGCAAGGTAAGAAGCTCTACACGAATATGTGGATCTGGCAGTTACCGAAGTATGTGAGTGGGTGTGGGATCGTCTGAGATAAGTCTGGAGGAGAAACTGGTAGACTGCAGAGACGTGATCAACAATGGGAACAGGAGATTCAGGATGCAATGGGTGGGTACTGTCACACATGTAAGTATGGGAGGTAGCTAAAGGGCTCAAAAGAAAGTAATTCCTGTTTAGACCTGGGGATGGCAGCATTCACTAATCCTTTCTTTTGTCTCCCTGCAGACGAAATGTGGGAAATTCTGCCTGGCTCCCATGACGTCACTTCCGGTTCTGCCCCACAAGACGTCACTTAAGGTTCCACCCCAGAAGATGAAACTTCCGGTTCCTCTCCTAATTGACATCATTTCCTCCCTCTAACTTTAAAACCACCTTGCCTGTGCTATTGCTTCAGTTTTGTTTTGGACTATTGTCTGTAAAAACCATTTCTTGTCTATAAAAACCATTTGCAACCAACTATTAAGTATATGGGAGGCTGTCCCAAACCTTTTTGTTGTGTCAAGGCTTGATTTTTTTACCACAGTATTTTCAAACACCACGCCTAGTGATGTTTGTCATTCGTTTAAGCATGGCCATGCTTCACCTCAACACCTGCGGCTGCCATATGGCAGGAGTTTCCAAAACTCCTGTAAATAGGTGGAAGTTCTTCAATTTATTCAGCAGTCAGATGCATTTCTAGAGCTACACCAATTAACATTAGTGGAGTTAATGAGCTTATTTGGGCAATATTAATAGGCAAAGTTAATGGGCAATATTCATATAAATTGCCTTAGTCAGTGGGTGGGCCTCTCTGGCAATGTCTTAAATTGGTTTGAGTCTTACTTAACAGGTAGTAAGTTGACTAGATTACTGTAACACACTCCTCTCAGGACTACCTGGAAATCAATCGGTTACAACTAGTGCAGAATGCAGCTGCCAGAATCTTAACTAGGAAAAGGAAATCCGAGCACATCTCTTCAGTTTTGATGTCACTACTTTGGTTATCATTTAGAATTGATTTTAAAATACTGCAGATTTTGTTTTTTTTTTTCTCCAGCCTTTTGGAGTTTTTTAATTTTTTCTGTCTTCCTGGCCATCTGACCATACTTTATTCTTTGTTACTTATTATTGTTTAATCTTATTTTTATATTTTTATTTTTTTTATAAACTTTTCTTTCTTCATTTTTTAAAGTACTTTGAGTTACATCACATGTATGAAAACCATCCATCCATTATCTAACCCGTTATATCCTAACTACAGGGTCACGGGGGTCTGCTGGAGCCAAGGCAGGAAACAAACCCCGGGTAGGGCGCCAGCCCACCACAGGGAACACACACACACACCAAGCACACACTAGGGACACACTAGGGACAATTTAGGATCGCCAATGCACCTAACCTGCATGTCTTTGGACTGTGGGAGGAAACCGGAGTACCCTGAGGAAACCCACGCAGACACAGGGAGAACAACAACAACAACAACAGCATTTATTTATATAGCACATTTTCATACAAAAAGTACTCAAAGTGCTTTACATAATGAAGAAAAGAAAAATAAAAGACAAAATAAGAAATTAAAATAAGGCAACATTAGTTAACATAGAAAAGGAGTAAGATCCGATGGCCAGGGTGGACAGAAAAAACAAAAAAAAAAAAAACTCCAGAAAGCTGGAGAAAAAAATAAAATCTGTAGGGGTTCCAGGCCATGAGACCGCTCCGTCCCCTCTGGGCATTCTACCTAACATAAATGAAATAGTCCTCTTTGTAGTTAGGCTTCTCATGGAGTCACTTGATGCTGATGGTCATACAGACTTCTGGCTTTTAATCCATCCATCATTTTTGGAACATCATGGTACTTAGAGTAGATGGTGGTGGCACAAGCCACCACCAAAAGGACACCGGAAAAGGAAACAGAAGAGAAAATAGGGGTTAGTACATATTTTAGAGCCACCATGAATGGTTATTATAATGAATTGGATATACAGAGTATCAGGATTAAATTACAGTGAAGCTATGAGAAGGCCATGTTAAAGTAATGTGTTTTCAGTAGTTTTTTAAAGTGCTCCACTGTATTAGCCTGGCGAATTCCTACTGGCAGGCTATTCCAGATTTTAGGTGCATAACAGCAGAAGGCCGCCTCACCACTTCTTTTAAGTTTTGCTCTTGGAATTCTAAGGAGACACTCAGTTGAGGATCTGAGGTTGCGATTTGGAATATAAGACGTCAGACATTCCAATATATAGGATACGGCGAGATTATTTAAGGCTTTATAAACCATAAGCAAAATTTTAAAGTCAATCCTGAATGACACGTAACCAGTGTAGTGACATCAAAACTGGAGAGATTTGCTCGGATTTTCTTTTCCTGGTAAGGATTCTAGCAGCTGCATTCTGCACTAGTTGCAAACGATTTATGTCTTTTTTGGGTAGTCCTGAGAGGAGTGCGTTACAGTAATCTAGTCGACTGAAAACAAACGCATGAACATGCAAACTCCACACAGGGAGGACCCAGGAAGTGAACCCGGGTCTCCTAACTGTGATGCAGCATCACTACCCACTGTGCCACCATGCCGCCCTTGTATGAAAACGTGCTATATAAATAAATGTTGCTGTTGTTGTTTTCAATGTATCTCTTCAAGACCAGCCTGGTACCGGTGGCAGGTGGAGAAAAGTAATATTAAAGACTGGACATTCTTCTTTACAGCTTTCCTGGAAGCTTTTCTATAGGCTGACTACCTGACTGAAGTGGAGGAACAATTACTGGCAGCTCAGCAAGGTCTGTCATAACCGATCAGAGACTTTGTGAATACTGTGTACTCTGTTTGAAATGGAACCCAAATATGTCAGAAGAACACATTGTTAGGTGCATTCTTGGTGCATGTAAACCGCACATTGCAGTGGCACGGTGAGTTCCGTACAATCTCTAGTAAAGATTGGGTGCTTAATAGGGAAGGACTGTGCTTCTATGAGGAGTAAAAAAGAACAACCCTTTGGGGACTCTCCCAAAATAACCAAAGCTCAGCAGCTCTAGTATGCAAAATGGGATTCAGGCAAAACTTGACACGTTGAAATGACTCCACAGATAAAATATCTTTGTTTTAAAAACTTTAGTAAAATTCAAATTATAACAGTTCACACAAAATAGAGAAAAAATGATGAAACAAGAAAAGTTCTGTTTAAGAAAAGTTCTGTTTAAAGCTTAAAATTCTTGTTTCATTTCTTTAAGTTTGCTTACACAGTTGAACCATTTCTAAACTTTCAGAAAACTGTATGTCTATCTCATTTGCATGCTGCAAAATGGGTCTTTCAGTACCTGCCAGCACTGGGACCTATTATAAACAACAGCTGATTAACTATACACACTATATCTTAGTTATATCAAGAAAGTTCTGTCTCTTGTTAATTTACAGGGGGTAAAAGGCTATACCATCATCTAAGCAAATATCAGTATGAATTTAACTTAAAGCATTAACTTTCTAAGATTGGCTCTTACAGACCGGTCAGCTGGGGCCAAACTCACTATGTTATCCACCCAATTGCCCTTATTAGTTGTGCCAGTGAGTGTGCGGGACATCACCTGGGGCTTCATGCATAACGGCATGTGTAGAATTCACACTAAAACATGGCGTAAGGACAAAAGCAGAAATGTGTATAGGCACAAAAAAATCCAGATGCATAAATCTGTGTGTTCGCCAGCTTCCACATTCTTCTGCTCATAAATTCCAGTCAGCATGAAAAGTAACGCACGTGCATGGGTCTACTGCCACTCACCAACTCCTCCCAGAATTACACCTCTTTGAATATGCAAATCAATATAAGTATTCCCTTAAGCTCAGCGTTCTGTGAAAAGGCAATGGCAAAACACGGGAGAAAATAGAAGAATTTCAGCGAATACCAAGTGGAGGCAAGGAAAAACATTCAATTTGTTGGTTTAAACAGTGGTATAAACAACAAAAGGAAGCTGACCGAGTAACATAGAGTGTCGGAAAAACTCGAAAGCTCAAGTTCACAAAGTTGTACAGTGCCCGAAATAAAAAGTAGTTGTCAGATATCAAAGTCGCCGTGAAAAGGTGAGTCGTAGCCCACCGTCTGAGTGTCATATGAAAGCTTATTATGATACAGAGAAAAGAAAAAAAAGGGACACATTGAGAAAAAAGCTATGTCAACTTTAATCTCGAAATTTCCACTTTAATCATGTAGTTTATTTTGCCATTAAAGTAGAACATCATAAACTTCATCTTTAAATTGTTTAATTTACTAGTTTCTCAAATATCATCGTAACTAAAGTAACATGTTAAATGCTTTGTTTTGTATATGTTCTTCTATGTACTCTATATGTGTGAATCACTACGTGCTTCTTAAACAAGCTTTTACTTCCTCCGACAGGACACAGAATCCATTACATTCGTGATATTACAGCTTTCTGAATAATTAAAATACTGAGATGTATACTTGATATAATTTTCATGATGATAGGAGTTAAAGCATGTTATTAAACATGGGAACATGGTGGCGCAGTGATAGTGACGAGCTGGCGCCCTGTCCAGAGATTGTTCATGCCTCCCGCAAGATGCTTGCTGTGGCGTGCACGACCTTCGATGAAAAATGTATTGCAGCAGTACTGTCTCTTTCAAACGTACTAACCTCCAATTCCTGTCCTTCTTTTTCTTTCTCGAAGTAACCAATCACTACACAATCAGCTCTGTAATAGATGTTAAGCCATCTGTAAGCTTAGAACGCCAATTCTTCAAAACTTTTAAGGAACATTGAAATATCTTCGTAGTACATGTTTAATTATTCTATCCATCTATCCTTCCAATATCACACCTGCCCCAGCAAGAATACAGCACGAGGCAGGAACAATCCCTGAACTAGCTAGTGCTTCGCCACCGTGTCCTCACATGTTTAATTATTAACAATATAGATTATTTAAATGATGTTAACATTTTATCTGTATAATGTAATAAACATATTTTGCTGCATTTCATCTTAAAAATGATATTGTCATCATATGTAAAGACGCGCTTTATAAAGTGGCTCAGGTTGTGCAATATTATAACTGTATCACAAGTTTACAGTGAGGTGATTGTACTAATACGTACAAACAGTTCTACAAGGATCACTTGATGGACTGATTGAGTGCGCTTATAGTTCTTGGGATGAAACTGTTTCTGAACCGCGAGGTCAGTACAGAAAAGGCTCTGAAGCGTTTGCCATATGAAAGCAGTTCAATAGACAGCATGGCTGAGACAGTGTGTGCTTGATGTTGTATACCGATAATTCTCTTTACAATCAGCTGATAATAATGATAATTTATATAAATGATGATAATTTATATAAAATTGTGTAAAATATTAATTTTGAAGTTGGTGCAGCAAGCAAACATTTTTGTAAGCTGAGCAATGCAGCACGATAGTTGCCAGAAACTCCCACGTTGTGAGATGCCTCAGTCTAGCCAGCGATCGATAGACATCAGTGATCTTGTTGTTGTATCTTTTTGATACGCTTTTGCTAGAAGGAAAGTTAACTTTGTTGATTTGACCTCAATTCCCTTCATGTGCATGAGTAGCAAAGAGCAAGCAGCTTCTAAAATGGCATGTGGAGAGATACCAAAGTGAATGCTCAAAGCAAAATAATCCGTGGATGACTTTTTGCGTATTATCGCTGAATCAGACTCTGACTTGTCGGACTCTGATTTTGATGCAAGTGATCTGGAGATGGAGATCGAAAACGAAAGTGAGGTGCCGGGATCCGCTAATTGGTCCCCAGCTGATCGTGGTACTGAACACATTCCTGTAGCTGATGCACCCAATGCAATGTTCGCCTGGGATAACCGACACTTATGATGACACGAGTTACAAACCATATTGTGTCTCACTGCAACGATCACCACTGCACACCCGTCTCACAAAGACAGCCAGGTAGCCAGTCCACCATGCATTCCTGCTGGCCTAACTTGAAGCAAGGTCCATATTACAATGTGTGCAATTGCCTTAATAATGGTTCAGTTGGTAAAGATGTCATCACCAAGTTGCAGTTGTTTTATTTTTTATTTTTATTTGGTGAATACTGTGTAATGTACCTGGGCTTGAAGCCTTGAAGTAATAGTATTATTACTGGAAGTTGCACTGTTATTTATTTTATCGTTAATATTTATTAGTCTAAATATTATGCAGTTTAATGAAGGTAAAGTTGTTTAAAAAGTCACTTTAATGTGTCAGTGGACAGAGATTGTTAACATTAACAGAAAGTGTAGTTGGTTTACAAAAAATATTTACTAATTATTCCTTTTCTAAGTAATGTTCATTGCAATACAACGTTTGACAAGCACCTCTGGATATTTTAGTAAGTCTAAATGCCTCTTTGGATGGTTGAAAATATGTTGTTAAAATTATAGTTTAAGTTGTTTGCAAAATTTGTTCAATAAAAAGGTTCTATATTTTGACGCAACTGTCATGCAATGTGATTCCTTCTCATCATTAGTGCCACCCCCTTGAAAACTATCACTTTATGGGGCCATGCAAACCTGTATTAATACTTGTGTGCACATTAAAATGATTTTTTGTACAATGTACAATTCTCATGACAGTGGAATAGGTTATTCTTAACCAGTCTACTGCAGTAATTGCAGTGGAAAATGTGGTGATCATCCACTCATGTATGGGAAAAAAATACAGTTGAATGCTGTGAGACCGGTATAATTTTGAAAAATACTGTGATATACAATTTTGGTCATACCGCCCAGCACTACTGTGTACCATCTAAACATGGGGGGCAGAAATACCACTTAGTTTTACCCTAAGCGTTACTACTGGAATTCCAATTTTCATGACAGCCCTTTTTGGGGGCACTTGGGTAGGTTGAAGACTCTGAAGAAGATCTAAGAGGTAGCCTGGTGGACCTCAGTGAGAAAGGACAACAATAACAACAACATTTATTTATATAGCACATTTTCATACAAAAAAGTAGCTCAAAGTGCTTTACATAATGAAGAAAAGAAAAATAAAAGACAAAATAAGAAATTAAAATAAGACAACATTAGTTAACATAGAAAAAGAATAAGGTCCGACGGCCAGGGGGGGACAGAAAAAAACAAAAAAAAAACTCCAGACGACTGGAGAAAAAAATAAAATGTGCAGGGGGTTCCAGGCCATGAGACCGCTCAGTCCCCCTCTGGGCATTCTACCTAACATAAATGAAATAGTCCTCTTTGTATTTAGGGTTCTCACAGAAGGACTTGATGATGATGGTCATGCAGACTTCTGGCTTTTAATCCATCACTGTTGGAACATCATGGTGCTTTGAGTTGCGCCACCACCAAAAGGACACTGGAAAAGGAAGCAGAAGAGAGAGTAGGGGTTAGTACAGATTTTAGAGCTACCATGAATAGTTATTATAATGAATTGGATATACAGAGTATCAGGATTAAATTACAGTGAAGTTATGAGAAGGCCATGTTAAAGTAATGTGTTTGTTAGCAGTTTTTTAAAATACTCCACTGTATTAGCCTATATTCCTATTGGCAGGCTATTCCAGATTTTAGGTGCATAACAGCAGAAGGCCGCCTCACAACTTCTTTTAAGTTTTGCTCTTGGAATTCTAAGGAGACACTCATTTGAGGATCTGAGGTTACGATTTGGAATATAAGATGTCAGACATTCCGATATATAAGATGGGGCGAGATTATTAAAGGCGAGATTATTAAAATTTTAAAGGACGGGTAGAGACATCTGAGTTACTCTACCACCAACCAACAGTACAAAAACCCACCTGGTTTGCCAACTGGACATTTTTAGCCAACATTCATCACTGAACCAGGGGAGATGTAGGGGATTGACATAATGGGACCATTGCCCCCAAGAACAAAAAGACTGTCTTGGTGATGGTGGTGGATTATTTCTGAAAATGGGTGGAGCTTTTTGCTTTTCCAAATTCAAAAACTGAACGGCTAGGCTCCACCCTTAGAAATGAGACATTTACCCACTGGGGGGGGTCCTGAAGATCATCATTTTGGAAATTGGTTGTAGTTTACAAGTTCAGTAATGGAGGGCTTCATAAAGGACTGGGGAGTAACTCATAAGAAGACTATGGCATACCATCACTAGTCCAACCTCACAGAGCAAATAAATAACACCCTAAAGATGATGATAGCTTCCTATGTGGGAACCCACCACCAGGACTGGGATCAGTGTCTGCCAGAGTTGAGGATGGCATTTCAATTCAGCATGGCATGAGAGTACCACTGAGTCACGTGTCAAGAAACAGCACTATAGGAAGATTTCAAAATTGCAGGGGAAACTACAACCACTACAGGAGGAATCAGGTGAACCCAAGTTCATTCAAGGACACCAAATAAACCTGAAGGATTTTTTTCTCTTCATATTTTACAATGGAGAGTGTCTGACAAACCTGTATCCTGTAGGAAATTTCCTTTATCGAGGTATGGCTCGGTGTAACCCTTTCAATATCGGACATTAAAATAAAAAAGAAGTGTAATCCTATGGATGGACATTCAGTAATTTTGTTTTCCATTCAGTTAACCTTCTTTTATGATAACTGTTGTTTGTGCATTTCTATTTTTCAGTGGAATATCATGTTTGGGGTGGCACGGTGGCACAAAGGGTAGCGCTGCTGCCTCGCAGTTAGGAGACCTGGGTTCGCTTCCCAGGTCCTCCCTGCGTGGAGTTTGCATGTTCTCCCCGTGTCTGCATGGGTTTCCTCCGGGTACTCCGGTTTCCTCCCACAGTCTAAAGACATGCAGGTTAAGTGCATTATCGATCCTAAATTGTCCCTAGTGTGTGTTTGGTGTGTGGATGAATGTGTGTGTGTCCTGCAGTGGGATGGTGCTCTACCCGGGGTTTGTTGGCTGGGATTGGCTCCAGCAGACCCCCCGTGACCCTGTAGTTAGGATATAGCGAGTTGGATGATGGATGGATGGTATCATGTTTGGTGTTGAGTCAGTGTGGGGGGTGCTTTGCAGCGGGGGTTTTATATAAGAAATGACATATTTACAATACTAATTTTATTATAGTAATCACCTTATATCTGTTGGTGTGCTCTGTACTTGTGTGATTAGTAGAAAAGCTGGGTTGGTCACTCACGCTCTGGATTATTTAGTTATGTTTTCTCTTTAGTTGCCACTCTAGAGATCTGCAGCACATTTTATAATTGTGCTGTCTTAGGGCAAGGAAAGTTTCTTGTATTAGGTAGTTTTTGCATACCCCTTGGGGTCAGAGCGCAGGGTCAGCCATTGTACAGCGCCCCTGGAGCAATTACAGGTTAAGGGTCTTGCTCAAGGGCCCAGCAGAGCAGTGGCCTTTTTGGCAGTGATGGGGATTCAAACCGGCAACCTTCGGGACACCAGTGCAGATCCTTAGCCTCAGAGCCACCACTCCAGGCAAGATGAAGATGAAGATGCCTGAAGAAGGGGCCTGGGCTGCTTCAAAATCTTCCAAGGAGTGGTACAAATTTGTAGGGATATACAGGACTTGACACTTCAGCCAGTGTATCAGGTGTTAGACCAAAAATGAAAGTTCTGTTGGAATCCTTAATTCTCTTTCCAGTATTAGTAAGGCAGGTGTGCACCCAAAAGATTCCCACACTGCAGACCAACAGGCCAGGAGTACCAAGGGTAGCTGCTGATCCAACTCATGTTGGTCTTGAGAAGTGGCAACTGGATGAACCTCTTCACTATTCCATCACTCTGAGGGTGATTGGGGGATTGTACAGGTCTTGTACACCTGCTGGAAACCCTGACTCTCAGAATTCTGACCCCGGTCTGAATGTAATTCATCTGGTATCCCAAGCGTTCAGAAAAATCCCTCAATGATGGCCTCTGACACAGTCTCAGCTTCTTGATTTGGCAGTACGTAAGCCTCAGGCCACTTGAAATAATAATAATAAGTTGCAACCACGACATAGCATATCATAGGATATTAATAGCTACCCTTTCCACATGTGCCCTCACCTGGTATTGCTGTTGACTTCTCTGATGGGCATTTCCTTGTGGTGCAATAATCACATTTGGTGACAATAATCCAATACAATACTCTGGCCACAATATAAAGGCTTGGCATAACCTCTTTAGTGTTTTTGTGACCCCTACAAATCCAGCACCAGGGGTGCCATGCACACTTTGTAGCCCCTCCTTTTGTAGTACATGAGATACCACCACTTGCCTCCTTCCTTCACCATTTGCAGGGGGGCCTCTTCATTGAGACAACAAACCTTGCACTACAGCAGACTCTGCTGCAACTTCAGCCCAAACAGGATGTGGGCTTCCTTCCAGCCAGTGGATGATCAGCTGTTACTCTGGATTGGCCTCTAGGCATCTCCTGCACTCCTCTTCTGGGTACAGTTAACATCGATCCGTCTTCCTCTCAGCTCTCTTGGCGCTCACATTATGTACACTCTTTCCCTAAACATGGTCTTTGGGACAGGGCATTTGAATGTTGCTGTCCGGACCAATGTTCAACAGTAAAGTGGAATGCTTGAAGATGCTCCAGCCACCAAGCTATTTGGCTTTCAGGTTCCCTACTGGAAAGGAACCACTTAACAGCAGCATGGTCTGTAAGAATCACAAAATGTAACCCACAAAGGTAGTGCCGGAAGTGTTGAATGGAATTCACAATGACCAGTAGTTCTCTATAGGTTACACAATAGTTCATTTCTGGCTGAATGAACACCCATCTATGGTATGCTACAACTCATTCTACTTTAGGATGTCACTGAGCCAACACAGCTCCAATCCCACATTACTGGCATCAGTATTATGTACAAATGGCAGATTTACATGCTTTGCTCCCAGAACTGGGGCTTTGAATAGGGCTCTTTTTAGACATGTGAAAACAGCCTGCTGATCTTCCTCATGGTGCAAAGCTTCACCCTGACTTAACAGGTGGTGCAATGGTGCTGCATTAATGGCAATGACAGGTACAAAATGGCAATAAGAAGCCAGGCCCAAGACTTCTTGCACTTGTCTCCCTTGCCACTTACTTGGTGCCCAACGAATGGTACTTCCCTCCTCAGCAGGCAGCAGTTGTAAGGGTAGATTTTGAGACTGGCTGCCCATAGTCTAGTCAGTACATTCCAGATAGTAACTTTGTAAAAATCTTTTTTAAAAGTCTTCCCATGCACCAGCAAATCATACAGCTAGATTAGGGATTGAGTGCCCAATATGTCAGCCAATACCCTGTTGATCAGTCTCTTGAAGTTGACCGGTACATTACAAAGTACAAACGGCAAGACCAGAAAATGCCACAAGCACTGGTTGGTAGTAAAAGTTGATTACCCCTTTGTGTTGGGTGTCATTGCTACCTGCCATTATCCACTCTTTAATCCAGAGATGAGTACCAGGATGACCCTGCTGCTAAGTCAAGTGATTCATCAATGAGGGGCAGAGGGATATGAGACTTTCATGGTGACAGCATTAAGTCTTCGATAGTCAACACAGAAACTTCCATCTTTTAATGTTACAAGGACAACTGGAGAGATCAGGGAGTGTCAGAGAGTTTAATAATACCTTCTTCTCAAATTTTCCTTATGAATTTGTCTGCAGCCTCCTGTTTTACCAGGGAAATGTATCAATGACATTGTTGAATTGGTGTTGCATTGCCCGTGTGTATTAAATGTTGCACTAAGTGTGTGCAGCAAACATGTTCTGGCAAGGTTTCAAATCAATGTCTAAATTCCTCTAGGAACTCCCTTAGTTGACACTGCTGAATGACAGTGATTCCTTCTTTATTCATTTCCCAGATGACAGATGACTTTCAGACCTACACCTGTGGTGTCAGTGTGACTATAAATGGATGTTTGTTTTTTTTTGCAGCACCTGGATCGTAGCCCTCCAACTTACTAATACTGCTGCTTAACAGGTTTAAAGTTATTCCATCCTGAAATGTCAAAGTCCACTTTCGTAGGTCAGTTTGAGCTCCAGACCCTTCCACTGTGTTTTCCTGGTAGAAAGTCTGGTCTAACAAGACCTTACAGACATGACTACCTATCCAGGTGTGGACATGACAATTGGCCCAATCAGCCAACAGGCACCAGCAGTTGCAGTCTCATCTCTTTAGACTACTTGGGTCCTTGGTCATTTTCTTGCAACAGTTGTGTGGATTAGTTGTGTGAATAGCTGTGGTGTGGAATAGTTGTGTGGAACTTCAACTTTCTCACTGTGTGAACAGAAGCACTGTAGGTACACCACTGTGAGACAATGCCAGCACGAGGGTGGCTTTACTGGGCGTGGTGATCATTTTGTTTACAGGATGAGCAACACTGTCACAGATGAAGGTTTGTCTTATTGCCTGTGTTTAACCTGAACAAACAACTTGCTGTTTGACTAGGAGCATGGATTTTCTTACAGCTAGGGGACTGGGGCCCTGACAGTATTCCAATAGCACCTGCTCAGCCTCTTATACATCTGCAGTGCCTCTATTAGTGTAGTTGTCTTACAAAATAGCACCTGCTGCCTCACTAACTAGGATGTGAGACCCTGTATGAAGGCCTCTTTTGCAAATCCTCTTGGACTGTCCAGTCGAAGTGGGTGTAGCCTCTTTCAATCAAAGACTGGATTTCTGCAGCAAACTTGCCTAGGCTCTTTGTTCCCACATCTGTTGTCTGATGTCCAGAATAGAAAACATATGCCAAATTTTTGCTGAATTTAGGAGTCCAATTCACCAATGGATTCTCCCAGCTTGGCATTGTGTTAAGCAGGCCAGATTCATAGATTTTTCAGGAAAGGTTTAGAACCATTGTGGTTAAGGAAAAGACAGACTCATATAAAAATCTCAGAGATTTGCTTAGACATACTGGGGATTCACAGTTTAATGAGAATGACATGTGAAACATGTAACACCTGAGCTATTGGACTTTTTGTGTGTGGCCAGATTTAATGTTGTGACATTGGGAAGAAATCCTCCCTCTCTTTTACTTTCCCTAAATCCAGACCAAAACGGCCTGGAATCCTGTGTGATGCCAGTAGGGGCCATGCCAGCCATCCAGCCTCACACAGACAGATGAAGGAAGCACAGTTATAAAAGCACACATGATTTTTATTTTGTTTATTCACTTGTGGACAACATTTTTCCCCGTTCACAAAAGTACACAACACCGTCTCAAGCACAAACAGCACACCTTCTTTCTTCTTCTTTCTCTTTCTCTTTTATCCTCCACTCCTTCTTGGCAAGCTTTATCTTCACAAAATTATTTAAACTGAGTCCCCTGCCAATTAACAGCCATGAGGTCCCATCTGGGATGCCATTGTGGTAAACAGCCCGGACACAGACAGACACAGAGGCACAAAGTTCCACAAGCACACACTATTTATTTTTCTTTGCCCAGTACACAGTGCACAAATCACCATCAATGCTCAGTCCTTCCCTTTTCTCTCTATTTCTTTTTCTTTATTCTTCTTTTCTCTTTCCTTTGCCACCTCCACTCCTGTTCCGCAAGCTCTGTCCTCCACCTCCCATCTCCAGCTCCCTGTGTAGTGTCAGCTGGCTCCTTTTATATGGTACCTGGAAGTGCTCCAGGTGCTTGATGACTTACTTCCGGCAGCACTTCCGGATGTGGTTATAGAACCGCTCATACAAGCTGCTATCTAGCGTTCTGGGGGATATAGTGTCCTGACCAGGCTTGCTCCCCTGGTCCTCCCAGTCAAGATGCATCCCGGCCGGACAAGGACCCTGGCTATCCATGACACTGTATATATACAGTGGGGAAAATAAGTATTGAATGTGTCAATGTTTTTCAAAACAAAAAGTCCATAAATTACGTTAGGTGTAATAAAGTGGAATGACACAGGGAATAAGTACTGAACATGCTTACTGAAATGTAATACTTAGTAGAAAAGCCTGTGTTGGTAATGACAGCTTCAAGACACCTCCTGTATGGAGACTCTAGTCGCATGCATTGCTGAGGTGTGATTTTGGGCCATTCTTCCACACAAACTGTCTTTAAATCTTGAAGTTTCCAGGTGCCTCTTCTATGAACTCTGATCTTACAATACATCCATCCATCCATCCATCCTCTTCCACTTATCCGAGATCGGGTCGCGAGGGAAGCAGCTTGAGCAGAGATGCCCAGACTTCCCTCTCCCCGGCTACTTCTACTAGCTCTTCCAGGGGAATCCTGAGGCGTTCCCAGGCCAGCCGAGAGACACAGTCCCTCCAGCGTGTCCTGCGTCTTCCCCGGGGCCTCCTCCCAGTTAGATGTGCCTGGAACACCTCACCAGGGAGGTGTCCAGGAGGCACCCTGATCAGATGCCCGGGCCCCCTCATCTGACTCCTCTCGATGTGGAAGAGCAGTGGCTCTACACTGAGCTCCTCCTGGATGACCGAGCTTCTCACCCTATCTTTAAGGGAAAGCCCAGACACTCTGCGCAAGTCCACAAATCACATGTAGACTGGTTGGGCAAACTCCCATGCACCCTCCAGGATCCTGCCAAGGGTGTAGAGCTGGTCTACTGTTCCGCGACTAGGATGAAAACCACACTGTTCCTCCTGAATCCGCGGTTCGACTATCTGCCAGACCCTCCTCTCCAGGACCCCCCGAATAGACTTTTCCAGGGAGGCTGAGGAGTGTGATCCCTCTGTAGTTGGAACACACCCTCTGGTCACCCTTCTTGAAGAGGGGGACCACCACCCTGGTCTGCCAATCCAGAGGCACTGTCCCCGATGTCCAATGCGATGTTGCAGAGGCGTGTCAATCAAGACAGTCCTACAGCATCCAGAGCCTTGAGGAACTCCGGGCGTATCTCATCCACCCCTGGGGCCCTGCCACCAAGGAGTGTTTTGACCACCTCAGTGACCTCAGTCCCAGAGATGGGAGTCCCCAGGCTCTGCTTCCTCATTGGAAGGCATGTTAGTGGGATTGAGGAGGTCTTCGAAGTACTCCCCCCCACCGACCTACATCTTGATTCAAGGTCAGCAGCGCACCATCCCCACCATACACAGTGTTGACACTGCACCACTGCCCTTTCCTGAGACACCGGACGGTGGACCAAAATCTCCTCGAAGCCATCCGAAAGTCATTCTCCATGGCCTCCCCAAACTCCTCCCACGCCTGAGTTTTTGCATCAGCAACCACCGAAGCAGCATTCCGCTTGGCCTGCCGGTAACTATTAGTTGCCTCCAGAGCCCCACAGGACAAAAAGGTCCCGTGGGACTCCTTCTTTAGCTTGACTGCATCCCTCACCACTGGTGGATCACCGCCACGACAGGCACTGACCGCCTTATGGCCACAGCTCTGGTCAGCTGCCTCAACAATAGAGGCACGGAACATTGCCCATTCGGACTCAATGTCTCCCACCTACCTCGGTACGTGGTCAAAGTTCTACTGGAGGTGGGAGTTTAAGCTACTTCCTCACAATATGTTTGGGCCTACCAGGACTGACCGGCATCTTCCCCCACCATCAACGCCAACTCACCACCAGGTGGTGATCAATTGACAGCTGCGCCCCTCTCTTCGCCCGAGTGTCCAAGACATGTGGCCACAAGTCCAACGACACAACCACGAAGTCGATCATCGAACTGAGGCCTAGGGTGTCTTGGTGCCAGTTGCACATACTGTATGGACATCCCTATGCCTGAACATGGTGTTCATTATGGACAATCCGTGACAAGCACAGAAGTCCAATAACAAAACACCATCTTATAATACAATAAAATACAATACAATTTATTTTTGTATAGCCCAAAATCACACAAGAAGTGCCAGAATGGGCATTAACAGGCTCTGCCTTTTGACAGCCTCCCAGCCTTGACTCTCTAAGAAGACAAGGAAAAACTCCCAAAAAAAACATTGTAGGGAAAAAATGGAAGAAACCTTGGGAAAAGCAGTTCAAAGAGAGACCCCTTTCAGGTAGGTTGGGTGTGCAATAGGTGTCAAAAAAAGGGGTTAAATACAATACAATATACAGAATAGAACACAAGTAATTCTCAATACAATATAACTACAGAGCAGAATTCAACATTAGATGACATTATATAATAAGATTTGGATTTGTTCAGAGTTCTGGAGACCTTGGCCATCAAGCTGCCTCCCCCTATTAGCCATTCCACAGCTGAGATAGCGCTGGGCCAGCCAATCTAATGAAAGGATGCCTCTACCCGATGATTCCTACAATTCTCCATCAGGGATGACTTTACTTTAGGCAGGTAAAACAACTTGGCAGTTATGCAGTGGCACTAAGTGAGTACCGACAAGAGAAACAGAATAGTTGAGAGTTAGTAACAAATAACTATCATATTACTTATGTTTTAGTGCTAATGACTAACAGAGATGCAGTACGTACAGTTAATCAGCAGATTTGGTCAGGATATGCTAAACTGAAGTAGTGAGTCTTCAGCCAGAATTTCAAAGCTGTGATTGAAGGGGCACATCTTATAGTACCAGACAGACCATTCCAAAGTTTAGGGACCCTGTAACTAAAAGCTCAACCTCCCACTGTTATTTTATTAATCATGGAATTTTAAGCAGACCGGCATCCTGAGATCTTAATGTACGTTCTGGTTTGTAAGTCATGATAAGTTCAGATAAATAAGCCGGACCTTGGCCATTTAAGGCTTTATATGTAAAAGGAGGATTTTGAAATCTTTCCATAGATTTTCAATTGGATTCAAGTCAAGTGATTGAATGGGCCATTCTAGCAGGTTTATTCTTTTTCCCTGAAACCAATTGTGAGTTTCCTTGGCTGTGTGTTTGGGATCATTGTCTTGCTGAAATGTCCACCCTTGTTTCATCCTCAGCATCCTGGTCGATGGCAGTAGAATCTTATCAAGAATATCCCTGTATATTTCTCCATTCATCCTTCCATCTATTATATGAAGTCTGCCAGTACCATATGCTGAAAAACAGCATTTTGGTATGGTGTTTTTTGGAGTGATGTGCAGTGCCATTTCTCATCCAAACATGGTGTGTGCAATGACATCCAAAGAGTTCAATTTTGGTCTCATCTGACTCGACTATATTCTCCCAGTGTTTCATTGACTTGTCCAAATGTTATGCAGCAAACTTTAAATAAGATTCAACATGTTTTTTTCAGCAGTGGAATCTGGTGTGGTGAGCGTGCATAGACACCATGGCGCTTGAGTGCATTACTTATTGTTTTCTTTGAAATAACTGTACTTACTAATTACAGGTTTTTCTGAAAAACTTTCTCCACAAGTGGTCCTTGGCTCTTGGACAACTCTTCTGATTATTCTTTTGACTCCTCTGTTAGAAATCTTGCGAGGAGCACCTGGTCTTGTGCTGGTTTATAATGAAATGATGTTCTTTCCACTTCCAGATTATGGCCCCAACGGTGCTCACTGGAACATTCAGAAGTTTAGAAATACTTCTGTAACTAATGCCATCAGTATGTTTAGAAACAATAATGTTTCAAAGGTCTTGAGAGAGCTGCTTTTACCCTTCGTGAGATGCTTCTTGTGTGACCCCTTGGTAATGAAAAACCTTTTTATAGGCCATCAATTAGGACTAAACCAGCTGATATTAATTTGCACTGATTGCTTTCTAAATACTGACAAATTTCAGCTGATTTCTTGGCTTTCCATGCCTTTTTGCACCTCCTTTCCTTCATGTGTTCAATACTTTTTCCTTGTGTCATTCCACTTTACTACACATAACTTAAATGGACTTTCTTGTTTTGATTTCTTTGTATGTGTGGATTACTTGGGTTGAAAATATAGAAAATTTTATTCTTAAAATTAGTAATATCTATGTATTAGAAAAGTATTATAAGCACATGAGAAAAGTAGACACTATATTTTACTAAGCATTAAGATGTAAGAGATAGAATTAAAAAGACTTATGCCTACATATTTTTTATTATTCTGTATGAGCTAGAAACCACCAATAGTTTAATAAGCCATAGGTTAGATGTGCAGGATAGCTGGAGGAAGATGGGCCCCTCGCTTAGAGAGAGATTGTGAATTCTTTGGCTGTAAATTATAGTAGCAAGCAAGAACAGTCCTTATCAAACAGATAAGATAGACAGAGAGAGAGAGTGACAGCCCCTTAACTAAGAATTATTGGTGGAATCAATTAGAGGCAGGACTAGAGCAATGGAATGTTCAGGAGTCAGATGGGGATAAATAATTACTTGTGTGGTAAGAATTGTAATAAATGTAACAGTTGCTTTTAGTTGTTTGTTCATTGTTCCATTGTGAGTCTATATGCGTGCCATACAATAAAGCTTAATTATGCTGTCTGTTCTGAAGTCTCCGAGTGTCTTCATTGGGGCTGAGGACTCTCCTGCTGTGCCAGGCTGCTTCAGCATTACTGACATGTGGTGAAAATAGCCCCATTAGAAATATATTTACTGAGAAAAATGTTGACATATTCAATACTTATTTTCCCCGATAGACAGGGCTATTTAAAATGAAAGGGCATATCTAAAAAATGTATGTCAAACAAATTGTATAAGACAAAAACACATTCCACACGATAGAGGAATATATATATATATATATTTTTTTTGTTCTTTATTTCACCTTATACAATTTCTTGTATTAGGAATTTGGTAGTTTTCGCATACCCCTTGGGGTCAGAGCACAGGGTCAGCCATTGTACAGCGCCCCTGGAGCAATTACAGGTTAAGGGCCCAGCAGAGCAGTGGCCTTTTGGCAGTGACGGGAATTCGAACCAGCAACCTTTGGGATACCAGCGCAGATCCTTAGCCTCAGACCCACCACTCCGCCCCGTACAGCCTAGTGGTAAACACAAATTTGCTAACGTCAAAAAATGATTGATGGATCTGTTAGATCCATTATCTCTATATTTGGTGACATATTCCAGTAAGTGTTTCTATCACACAGTCCATTACCATGTAGTTGTGGCCATTTTGAAACAGTAAATATTGAATACAGGATATAGAATATAGTATGTAGAATACTATGGTTGAGATGATACACACTTTTTGCAAGCTGAAACTCACCAATTATAATGTGGTACTTCTGGACTGTGGAAAAATTCTCTTCAAGTCGTGAAAGGTCTACTAGCTGTGCTGCCAGATGAGATTTTCTAATATTATTTGAAAACATAATGCCTTGGGTGCTTGGTAAATCATCCCAGCCAGACCAAACACGTGTCTATACAAACCAGATTCAAAATATAAGAATGAGCCTTTTCCAAAAGTGATGACGGCTTTTCATAGGCTGTGGTTAAAGAATTGGCGGTTAAGACCCTAATCTACTTCAACATATTTTTACCTTTTCAGTGTACAGAAGTGTTGGTTGAAAATGTGCTGAATACTTTCGAAAGTGAACATTCAGCGAAAGAAGGCATTATAAGGAAATTTTATGATATGGACACACATTTGCATGGTGTACTCAGGGAAATCTCAGAATCCTTCTCAAAGCTAAATTTTTCAGGTGTAGAAAATTATAGTCTCCCGCTGGGACATTTTGGAGATTATGATTTAGTTCATGCTGACGTAGCTGAACTAAACAATTCGAATGACCAATACCCTGATTTATAGATAAATTTTACTATTTTAATTGTTTGTAATATATAGTTTTTTTTTTTCATGTTTCTACTTGGGCGGCACGGTGGCACAGTGGGTAGCGCTGCTGCCTCGCAGTTGGGAGACCTGGGGACCTGGGATTGTTTCCCGGGTCCTCCCTGCGTGGAGTTTGCATGTTCTCCCCGTGTCTGCGTGGGTTTCCTCCCAAAGACATGCAGGTTAGGTGGATTGGCGATTCTAAATTGGCCCTAGTGTGTGTGTGTCCTGTGGTAGGTTGGCACCCTGCCCGGGATTGGTTCCTGCCTTGTGCCCTGGGATTGGCTGCAGCAGACCCCCGTGACCCTGTGTTCGGATTCAGCAGGTTGGAAAATGGATGGATGGATGGATGTTTCTACTTAATAAAATGTTTTGCATGCATTAAATAAAAAGCATTCTTCTAAATGTTTATGCCATAAAAAAATTATATTTTAAAATGTTTGTAGTAAATAAAGATTTTGTATGTACTGAATAAAAGTGTATATTTTAAAAATATGAATCTAATAAAGTATTGTATATGAATTTACTAAAAAGTATTATTGTTTTAAATTTAAAATAATATTTATTTTGTTTACCTTTGTAATAATAAAATTATGTTTTTTGTATACTTGAACAAATAAAAAAGGTTTTCTCTTTCATATGCGGTCATTTATTCTTTTAGTATCCAACAATGGAAAGCCTTATGAAGAAACTGTATTATAAAGTGGCATATCCTGTCTTTTAAGCATTTTATTGAATTTATTAAAAGCAAATAAAATATTCCATACAAGCTGGTCAAATTTTACAAAAGTAAGTTCACATCAAATCAACCCCCACCCATGAGAAAGAGAGCTACTCCAACATAGTAAAACTTTAATAATAGGATAGATGAATAAATAAATAAGGTAAAAGAATCCACTTCCTCAATTTAAATGCTTATTCTAAAATGTTATTTATTAGATCCTCCCAGGTTTTAAAAAAGTTTTGCACAGATCCTCTAAGTGAGAATTTGATTTTTTCCAATTTCAAATAATATATCAAATCAGTTACCTACTGACTTAAAAGAGATGGGTTAGAATTCTTCCAGTTCAGCAAGATAAGTCTATATGCCAATAGTGAAGCAAAGGCAATTACAGTTTGTTTGTCCATCTCCACTTTAAGCCTATCTGGAAGTACACCAAACACAGCTATTAGTGGATTAGGAGAGATTGTGACACCAAGGCTGTCTGAAAGGCATTTAAAGATTTTGGTAAAAAATGATGTTAATTTGGTCCAAAACATATGGCCCAATGAGGCTGGAACTTGATTACAACGTTTGCAGATTGGATCTTGATCTGGAAACATTTTGGACAATTTTAAATGAGACAGATGTGCTCGACAGATGATTTTAAGTTGAATAATTGTATGCTTTGCGCATATGGAGCTATTGTAAATTCTGTGTTTTGCTGCCTTCCACTCCTGTTCTGAAATGTTAAGTGAGAGATCCTTTTCCCACTGTACTCTGGGATCTTTGAAAGGGAGGGATTTGAAAATGTTTTTGCATATTACAGAAATGCTGTCTGAATCCTCAAGACTGATCAATATTTTTTCCGGAGTAGAAATAGGTGGGAGGTGAGGAAAATTGGGCAGGTTTTGTTTAGCAAAGTTTCTCATTTGGAGGTAATGAAAGAAATGTGTTGGTGGAAAGTTAAATTTGGAGTGTAATTGTTCGCAGGATGCAAAGACGTTGTCTATGTACAGATCTGTAAGTGATTTAATCCCAAATGTTTTCCAAACATTAAAAACTGTGCACATTTGAGATGGTGGGAAAAGGTGGTTATCGTGCAGATGACCAACAGATAAAAGCTTCTCTGTCTTGAAGTACTTCCTACATTGGTTCCATATTCTGAGTGAATGAAGTACAATTGGGTTGTTAGTATATTGGTGATAAATTGTTTTTTACTGGGTACAAAGAAAGGAATATAAAGATATGATGCAGGATTTTGTTTCTATTGCGGACCAAGCCTGTCTATGTTCATCTACACAGTCAATGTCCAGGTTTTAATACCTTGTATATTTGCAGCCCAGTAATAAAATTAAAAGTTAGGTAGAGCCATGCCACTTTCTGCCTTAGGTCTTTGTAGGGTCGCCCTTTTGATACGTGGATGTTTTGAATTACAAATATATGAGGCTATGATTGAATTTAACTTCTTAAAAAATTACTTATTGATGTATATTGGAATGCTTTGAAATAGAAAAAGAAGCTTAGGAAGAATATGTGTGGATAGCGCTTTGAGTACTGAGAAAAGCACTATATACTGTAAATGTAATGAATTATTATTAATGAATTAATATTCATCTTGACAGTGTTAATTCTTCCAGCTAAAGTGAGAAGAAGGGTAGACCATCTTTGTAAGTCTTGCTTAAGTTTTTCCATGCAGACAGCAAAATTTTGTTGATAAAGAGATTTATGTTTACTTGTGATGTTTATCTCTAGGTACTTAAGCTGATCTTTGATGATAAAAGGGAAGGTGTCTAATTTAATATTGTCTGCTGGAGAGTTCACTGGAAAGAGCACACTTTTATTCCACCCCCCCGGGTGGAATTGAAGAGTCAGATAGTGTGGGGGAGGAATTATTTTGTATTTTGTGGATCTGATATATATAGTACTTTATCATCAACATATACTGAAATTTTCTGTTCAAGCCCTTCTCTGGTAATCCCCTTTATCTCATAAGCATTTTGAAAATGAACTGCCAGTGGCTCAATTGGGATTGCAAAAAGCAGTGGTGACAAGGGGCATTCTTGTCTAGTATCACATTCTAGTCTGAAGTAGTCTGAATTAATGTTGTTAATACAAACTGAAGATTGTGGACTGGTACACAGTAATTCGCTCCATGCACATATGTTCAGGCCACACCCAAATTTCTCCAATGTACTAAAGAGGTAGTTCCATTCAGCCATATCAAATGCTTTTTCTGCATCCAATGATAATAATATCTACGTTCCATTAGACTGTGTGGTTGCATATATTACATTAAACAGGCGTTGAAGATTGGAAGCTAAATGTCTGCCTTTAATAAATCCAGTTTGACCTTGTGATATTACTGAAGGAAGCACTTTCTCAATCCTTCTAGCTAGGACTTTGGCAGTATCTCAGAATCATTATTCAAAAGTGAGATTGGTCTGTATGATACACATTGTAATAAGTCCTTATTTTGCTTAGGAAAGATGGTAATTAATGCTTGGTGAAAAATCTGAGGTAGAATTTTATTGTCTCTAGCTTCTGTAAATGTTGCTAATAAAAGGGGATCTAACTTAATTGAGAATTTTTTATAAAATTCGGCAGGTTAGTAATCAGGGCCTGCTGCTTTCCGACTCTGAAATAAGTTTATAGCATCTAGTAATTCTGAGAGTGCCAGAGATTTATCCAATTCTTCTGCACTGAGGGTATCTAGTTGTGGTGTCTGAAATGCATCCAGAAATGCATTAGGTGGTGTCTTGTTTTCGTTAAACTGAGTAAAATATAAGGACTTATACTAGTCACTAAATATATGCATTATATTTTTATGGCCAATGACTTTGTCTCTGGATGGCGCAGTGGTAGTGCTGCTGCCTTGCAGTTAGGAGACCCGGGTTCGCTTCCCGGGTCCTCCCTGCGTGGAGTTTGCATGTTCTCTCCGTGTCTGCGTGGGTTTCCTCCAGACGCTCCTGTTTCCTCCCAAAGACATGCAGGTTAGGTGGATTGGCGATTCTAAATTGGCCCTGGTGTGTGGGTGTGTTTGTATGTGTCCTGTGGTGGGTTGGCACCCTGCCTGAGATTGGTTCCTGTGTTGGCTGGGATTGGCTCCAGCAGACCCCTGTGTTCGGATTCAGCGGGTTGGATAATGAATGGATGGATTTTTGGAATGGATGCAAATATGTTGTGGATGAAGTCCCTATCATCCACATTGGGTGCATAGGTCTTTATTAAAATCACTTTAGAGTTACCCATGACGATCACATATCGTACTTCAGGATCAGATACTACATCTGATACTACAAATGAGACTGTTCTATGTATCAGAATTTCCACACCTCTAGTTTTCTTTGTAAAGCTGAAATTGAATATTTGGCCAGTCCAGTCTATGCTTAATATGTGGATCCCCTGTTAAAATACTATTTTAGCATTTAAACCTGTTAGGTGAGAGAATACTTTCTTTCTTTTTAATTTGTGTTTGAGACATTAACATTTCAGCTCACAAATTTAACTGTTTGGTCATGGTGCTTCTGAACTTTTGTTGACATTTTGTAGTCTTAAATTAAGATAGTACATTATTACATAAGACAGCTTTGACCTTAATTTCCAATTTTTGTTGGAGTTATTACCATGAAGCCTATTGTTACATTGGCTTTTACAATTATAAAGATTGAAAGAATAGATTACAAATAGCTAGCTCTCTCTCTCTACCCCCCTAGTTCCCCTGCCCCCCCCCCCCCCATTTTCCCTTTCCACATGAGGCTAGACCACACTTCACAAATTCCCAGTCCTCTGACATTCATAGAGACAGAGCACGTCTAAAACAAAACAAGCCCCCCTAGCAGCATGTAATTTAGCAGCATGTAATTTTTCAAAACGCACGATGAGAGTTCTAGGTTTTGAGATATTCATTTACATAGGCGGTAAGCTGATGCTATCTTGGTGTCTGATTTGATGTCCTCTCTAATTAGTTTAGAGAATAGTTCAGGTATGAATTTCACTGGGTTGGACTTTCACAATTCTCAGGGAGACGTTCGATTCTGATATTATTCCTTCTGCATCCATCTTCCAGTGCAGCTAGTCTGTACTAAGCACTTTGCATTCGGAATTTGCAGCCGTTGCTTTTCCTTCAGTGGTAGATACCAGTTGTTCAGTTATTTCAATAAAAGTTGTGAACATTTGCTTAACTTCAGCCTTTTTTCTGCCACTCATGCTTATATATGCTTGCATATACTATAATTGAGCCCCCTCGGGTTGAGTAAATACAGGATACCTTGAGATGTTAAAAAAAATACAGAAAAAATAACACCGCTGCTAACGAAGTTCTGCCTCAGACGTCCATCTCCTGCAACAGACAAGACAAACTACTCTGAAAGGGGTCTTTCAAAAAAGCTCTGGAGGCCTCTGGGTATAAAGTTAACATTTGTAACATTACTGATTGGCTTTTATACAGTACACAAGCCCACCAGAATACATTTTAATGGAAACAGAGTGTATGCCTCACAAGTGGACGCATTATGGCAGTGGATTTAGTATAGATGACCAACCTGTCCAATCACAATAAAGTTTATAATTTCTTGCTAACCTGTACAGATGTATCAAGGTATACCTGGGTGTCTCCACTAAAAAACAAGATGGGTGCTGAAGTTACAAAAGCTTCCAGAGAAATTTTCAATGAAGAACGTACTCCTATGAACCTTCAGTCTGATCAGGAGTAAACTGAAAGCTTTGATGATTGAGCGATTCAACAAAACTTTGAAAACTAAAATGTGGTGCTAATTCTCTATCAACAATACTAGAACTTATAGTATATACATAAATTACAAGACTTTGCAAAGGCTTATACTCAAACTCTTCACCATAGTATTAAAATGGCCAATGCAGAAGTGAATAAGAATAATTTGTGGAAGGTCTTTAAAGCTTTATATGGTCTCACAGAGAGACACAGTTGCTCCCCTGCTTTATATTCAAGGTCACTGATATAGTGTGACTATAAGTGCTTTGATCATGGGAAAGGTGCTATTAATAGAAAATGTATTATTATTATTTAAACTGAGACATCCTTTTGCAAAGGGCTATGAACAAAATTAAACTGATGAAATATTTAAACAGATTATGACAATGAGAAAACTGAAATAAAACAATAATAATTCTTTACATTTATATAGCAGTTTTCTCACTACTCAAAGATTTTTTCATAGTGAGTGGGGAGCCATTTTAATCACCACTAATGTGTAGCATCCACCTAGGTGATGTGACAAATTACCACACACTAGCGATTAGGTGGTGAAGTGGTGAGAGAGAGATAGCCAATTAGAGACATGGGATAAGTAGGGGCCATAATGACTAGGCCATGGAGGGCAATTTAGCCTGGATATTGGGATACACCCTGCTCTTTACAAAGGATGGCCAGGGATCTTAAATGACCACAGAGAGTCAGGACCTTGGTTTTATGTTTCACTGGGGCATTGGGATCCATATTCAGACCACAGGGTAAGCACCCCTGCTGGCCTCAACAACACCTCTTCCAGCAGCAACCTAAGCTTTTCCTAGATGGTCTCCCATCCAAGAACTTGCCGGGCCTGAACACACTTAGCTTCAGGTGGATGACCTGTTCTGAAGTGTTCTCTTCTGACCTCAAATGTTCTGTTCTGGCTCTCACTGTTATGAACTGAAAAAATTCTTTCCTGAAAAATTAAACATAAAAGGCACCTTTTAGTCAAATGACTGGGGTTGCCAGAAAAGTTTAATAGTTGGATACTGGAGGACTATGTCCAAAAGATGGTATAATTATTGTGTTCTTGTTGTCTGATGATGACTTTTCCAAAAATTAGTATGGAGCACAAGGGTTTTTATGTTATCCTGTCAAGCAATGCCTCAACTGATAATATTCCTAAGAATAAAATTTCTAATTTTACAATGAAAATCACAAAATCTATTGAACTTAAAGAGCCCTGAGAAGTAGGAGCTGAAATACCATACCTTCACATGTTGGTCAGCATAGAGTCCGTAGTTAAAAAATTTTATGTAGCAGCTCCAGTATTTAAATGTACTATTCAATTCCTAGTGGATATTATGTAGGAATGCACGATTTTCTCTTTTAAGAACTCAGCTAGTTTGAATACATCCATTCAAACAATTATATCTGATGGCTCAATGCATTCCACGGAGATTATGAAATTCAGTTGCAATGCTGTGGAGCAAAGAGTCTATTTTGTGATCAATAAATGAAAACTGACACATAACAGGACAGCTTGGCAGAATATTAGGAGCTCACCATGATTAGACCTGTAGTATATTTCATAAACTTACTAGCGGATATAAGGGGCCATTTTTATACCTTGTACATCTATAGTGACATTGTTTCTTATCAAAGAATGGTGACAGTTAAATCTCTCTCTTACTATATGTACATATCAGTGATCAGTCCAACAACTTTAGTACTATAATGTATGACAAACCTCATTACACCTCAGTCAGCAAGAATTTTTAAGACACCATCAATATTGAAATTAAGTTGGATCAGAACAAAATTGTAACGTTTCAGTTTGGTAAGTTTGTAGTGAAGCTGCACTTCAGACCAGTTAAACTGTACACACATGAATAAAATAATGAGCACTTACCAAGTTCCTTCACCGTATATAATGGTTTAGCAGGTTTTATTGGTTCTCCGGTAATATACAGAAATGGTATAGGGCATCTTCTGGCACCTGTTTATAATACAATTTATTTTTGTATAGCCCAAAATTGCATGAGAAGTGCCGCAATGGGCTTTAACAAGCCCTGCCATTTGACAGCCACCCAGCCTTGACTCTCTAAGAAGACTACGAAAAACTCCCAAAAAACCCTTGTAGGGAAAAAATGGAAGAACCCTTGGGAAAGGCAGTTCAAAGAGAGACAAAGGTGTCAAAAAAGGGGGTAAATACAATACAATACAATACACAGACGAGAACACAAGTAATCCTCAATACAATATAACAGTGCAACAGAAATATTACAAGTATGGAGAAGAATTTAACAGTAGATGATATCACATAATACAATTTGGATTTGTTCATAGTTCTGAAGACCTCGGCCATCAAGCTGCCTCCCCCTGTTGGCCATTCTACAGCGGAGACAGTGCTGTGCCAGCCAATCCGATGAAAGGATCCCTCTACCCGACGATTCCTGCAATGCTCCATCAGAGATGACTTTATCTTAAGCAGGCAAAACAACTTGGCAGTAGAGCAGTGGCACCAAGTGCCACATTTGAATACAGAGAAGAGAAACAGAATAGGTGAGAGTTACTAAAAAATGACAACTATCATTTTACTTATGTTTTAGTGCTAATGACTAACAACAGAGATGCAGTATGCAGTTAATCGGCAGTTTTATTCAGGATATGCTAAACTGAAGTAGTGGGTCTTCAGCCGGGATTTCAAAGCTGAGACCGAATGGGCATCTCTTATAGTAGCAATCAAACCATTCCACGGTTTAGGGGCCCTGTAACTAAAAGAAGACCCTGGTTCACTTTAAAAAAAAGGCTTTGAAGTTGCAAAGCCTCACATCAAATCAGCTGCTAGAAATATTGTAAAAAATGTTTTACATATGCTATACTGAACGCTATGAGGCCAGCTAAAACAGAAAAAAAAGAAGAATCTAGATTGTTAGTTATGAGAAAAACAAAGTGCAAGAGGCCATCTGTTGATAGAATAAGACCAGCACTCAAAAGGCCTCAATGTACAGACTTTACAAGCATGTACCTCCTGACCTCCTAAGAAGAAGTCTAGCACAAAATGTAAAATGAAATCCAAAAACTTATTCCAAATGGGCTTTGTAAACAGAATGTCCATGAAATGTGTAAAATCGGAGCTGCGTTTGTTTTTGTTACCTCTTAATCAGACCAGTGTGAAAAAAGCAGATATGTGGAAATACTTCCTCTGTTCGCAATTTCAGACGTTTCACCTTTAGAGCAGTGAATTCTACTTAGACCTTAATAAACACATTACTACACTTAAGATGTAAAATTGTCAAAGCAGATGGCAGCGATTTTAATGCCGCTGCGAAGATCGGTTTTATTAACTATCCATCATCAGCCTGTTTTCAGAGGTACATGTTACAATGGGCGATGGTCTAATTTAACAAACTCACATTATTAACCCTACAGAGCTATTACATAACAGTCATGATAAACTGTCATCACAGTTTCAAGCAGAACCTGATACAGCAAAGTCCTTACACATCTGAAAGTAAAACAGTGGAACTTCTGGGACATATACATGATAATCCCATTGGGATTAATAAAGTATCTATCTATCTATCTATCTATCTATCTATCTATCTATCTATCTATCTATCTATCTATCTATCTATCTATCTATCTATCTATCTATCTAATCTATTTTTTCAGGAAAAAAAACTGTTGAATTTTAAAGTTAAAATAGTCAGAAACAAGCATAAAGTTTGTGTGATGTACAGCAATGCCGAATGCTAGCCAGGTACAGATTATTTTAGCAGTTTTAAGTTTTAATGGCTGTGCAACTAAATATGCCTGCTCTCTTTAGTCTGCCAATGCAAAATACCCTATAGAAAGGGTCAACATAAAAGTCTTTAGTAAACTTACTGGAATATGAGTATCCAATAAACAGAACTTATTTTTGGGACTGATTCCTAAATACTTTGTTATTTGCATGGTGGAAAATTATTAATTCTTATGAGCCTAACAGAACCCCCATTAATTTCAAACATAACAATGTAGAGTTTCTAATTCTATGCCTGGATGGTGAACAAATTCCAGCAAATCCTTTGCAGCCTAACTTTGCTAACAATATTAGGGATAGAGAATATTGTAATGTAGTCCTAGCCACAGGCAAGCAACTGAAAGATTAACCCTTGGCCATTAGTCGATCAGAATTCTATCAAGGCTACACTCTCTACACATTTCATCTGACTCTGGACCAAGAATGAGGTGATCATTTTTTCTTGGTAACAACTGGAAACATAAGGTTTAAAATATGCTTCAGGATCCCCCTCTCACAGACAGATAATATAATAGTTTATGTTGTATTTGATAATGTTATTGAAATAAATCAAAGATGTAACATTCTTTTTGACTATTAAGAACTAACATGGTGTAAGTGTCAAGCAGAATTATCTAACATCTCGTCCAGGATGGATAAGGGACCCTTATCTGAACAAGAGGACAAGACAAATGAGCAGTGGTGGAAGGCTTCTATTTTGGAGCATTTTAATCTCCCATCCACTAGACTGCAACTTCCCAAGACCTCAGTAACAATGTGGACACCTGCAGGGTGTGATGGGAGTTGTAGTGTCATATGTCAGCTCTGCTGGATTCCATTGGTACCGCAGGGATTCAAGATCCCTGGTTTTTGAGACTTCTGCTTGACCTGGAAGTATTTTCATCAGGCTATCCCCTGGCACAAAAAAGTACTCCTGGGTCCAAAATAAAAGGAAGCCATCCAGCCTTCTTCAGGAAGTCAGAGTTGGGAGGATGTAGTGCAACACTCCCTGGAGGGACGTGGATAGAAAGAGAAGAAAGGTAGAATAATTTGATAGGAATTGTGTTTGTGCAAACTTTCCAAGAAACATTTATGAGGTATTTGTATAATAAAAACTCTGTCACAATGGATACAAACCAGTTAACCTTACTGATGTGCCAGGATTCATATAAAGAAAAGTACTTTTATTGTGTATTTGTAGCAGACCTGAAAAAATACAAACACATTAGGTTATCTTTATAATTAACACAATTATTTTAATGACACAAAATAAAACTTTAAAGTAAATAAGGTACCAATAAGAGTCTCTTTTTCCCTTGTTTTCATCTGTAAGGCAATTCCTCATCACCTGGAGGTGTTGTGGGTCTTTTAAAACTTTCCACCAGTTCCCTGGTTTCACTATTTGGCATTGTGGAGTAAGGCATGTTAAGAACAACTGTGGCTTTTACCAATCCTGTCTAACCCCAGGGTTTATGATACTATGGTATTGTATAGAATGCGGTGCAGCTCCGCATTAAATCAAGCATACAGGTATTAGTAGCAGTTACAAGGGTCTCCTCAAACATTGTGCTATGTTAGGGTTAGTAGATATTTTATATAGAATCAGTTCTGAATTTTTGTTTCTTTATGTAGAAGCACTTTTCAGTATTTCATCTAAAACCAGTTCTTCAGGAACAAGCTGATTTTCTTCCTGTGTTGTTAGTATATTTTTTCAGTGGGGAGGATAGGTGTTAAATTACTGGCCTCCTTATCATTTTTTGAACTAGAGACAAATGTTCCATTAGAACAGAAGTGTAAACCTTTACCTTCACATCCTCGGGTAAACTGGAATACTTTAGTACATTTCTCATCTTTCTGTCCAATTCAGATTCAGAGGCTTTGAAAATATCTGTTGAAGGAGCAGTCTTTTCATGCAGCAAGGCAATCTATTTCTGAGGTGCCAAATACATTTTCTGTGTATATGTTACGGGCCCCACAAGCAGGCCACAGCAACAAAAATGACAAAAGTAGCAAATCTCAGAGTGTATGCGAAGTTCGCCTCCACCAGAGGATGAGCTATGTTAACCAGGTCTGGAACTGAACTCCACCGGCCCTCAACGATGATGTAATCCAGGTCTTTGGCCCTGTGGAATAGGTAAAGTGGAGCAGCAATGAGAACACACAGCTTTCAGTTCGTTGACCAAGTTGCGTCTCTTTATTTACTTTCAGTCAAGTCATTATAATATATATTTTACTATTTTATATTCTCAGGTGTTTTCCCAATATCTCTTCATTCCATCAACAGTCTCAATAAACAAGATCACATAGACATGTACATACAGTAAGTAATCCTTAGCTGCTAGGGTAAAACAGAAAAAGATTACAATATTTAAGCCCTTTTCAATACATTAACTCTTTTGCCAGTTGTTCAGCTCTTTAATAACAGTGAATGGGGTAAGGGATTGATATGTAAGTGGAGGGAAAAACATATGTAGGTTGCAATGGATAAAATGATGGTTCTGGTTGTTGGTAAGTGTAAGGAGTTGGTCGAGCCTCTACAGCAATAACAATTATGCATGGCTTGGGTTGCCCTAGAGAAGCGTAAGTCAGCATCTGGCCAGGCTTTCTCTCCCTGGTAGACCTCTGTAGGGTAGGCTGAGCCTCTGGTTGTGCGAGTTGTGGAGATACTGGTGTCTCTATGTATTGGTCCATGGTCTGAGGCATATCCTGATCCTCACCAGACTCTGGTTCTTTTCCTGGTGATGCATTCCCATCCTGTACCTCTTGCACCTCCTCAGTTACAGTTTCCCTTTCCTGTCCTGATCTATCATTATCAATTATTCCCTTCCTTTTGCCATTTGTCTGTGGCTTACTGGTAATGCTTTGGCGGGGTGTAAAAGTCCCATCAGTTGGTACTTCTCTTGATATTCGCAGCCAGTAGTGGGATGCTTTGTCAACCTCAGAATCATCTGTCTCATTTTGTGTCTCTTCAACAATCACTAATGGTTGGGTTGACTTTGCCGGTGTGCTTGTGGCCTGTTCCTCTGTGGGTAAGTCATTTACTTAGAGCAACAAATTTCTATGGAGAAGGCATGTGGGATGACTTCTAGTTTCCGGGCTAACCTTGTAGACTGGTTTATCACCAATCTGCTCTTTGACAAGATAAATTGTCTTTTACCAGTAGGGTTTAGCTTGCAGGGGCCTCAGCAAGGTTTCAGATGAGGACTCTGCCCCCTGGTTGAAGGTCCACACCTCTATTCTGCCTGTCATAATACTGTACTTTTTGCCCTTTGCACTTGACCATTGACTGTTACTGTTGGCTATCTTGTAAGCCTTGATCATCTTTTCTTTCCATTTCTCAGCATACCCTTGGGGGCTGTTGGTCTCTTCCTCTGCTACTAGTCCGAAGAGGGAAATTCAATGGGAAGACGAGGATGATGGCCATATAACAGGTAATATGGGGAGTATCCTGTTGCTTCATGCTTTGTGCAATTATATGCATGGACAACATGAGGTAGGTGTTCCTCCAATTTTCTTTCTCCTTTTCTCCCAGAGTCCGCAGCATCTGCAACAGGGACCTGTTGAACTGCTCTGCCAGGTTCCTTTGAGGATGGTAGGGGGAGGTCCTTGAATGGTGTACCCTAGCCAGCTACCTGAGGGCTCTGAATAGTTCTAATTTTGGTGAGACGGCCTTCTGCTGTTATGCACCTAAAATCTGGAAAGCTTGCCAATAGGAATTTGCCAGGCTAATACAGTGGAGCACTTAAACAAACTGCTAAAAACACATTACTTTAACATGGCTTTCTCATAACTTCAATTTAGTTTAATCCTGATGCTCTGTATATTCAATTAATTATCATAATTATTCATGGTGGCTCTAAAATCCATACTAACCCCTACTCTCTCTTCTGTTTATTTTCCCGGTTCTCTGTGGTGGCGACCTGCACCACCACCACCTAATCAAAGCACCATGATGTTCCTGCATTGATGGATTAAAAGCCAGAAGTCTACATGATCATCGTCATCAAGTCCTTCCATGAGAACCCTAAAATACAAAGAGGACTGTTCATCTATGTTAGGTAGAATGCCCAGAGGGGGGCTGGGCGGTCTCATGGTCTGGAACCCCTGCAGATTTTATTTTTTTTCTCCAGCCATCTGGGGTTTTTTTGTTTTTTCTGTCCTCCCTGGCCATCGGAACTTACTCTTATTCTATGTTAATTAGTGTTGTCTTATTTTAATTCTTACTTGTCTTTTTTCTCTTTTCTTCATCATGTAAAGCACTTTGAGCTACATTATTTGTATGAAAATGTGCTATATAAATAAATGTTGTTGTTGTTGTTGTTTTCAAATTCCCGCCCCTGGTCATGATGAAGTTTGGCTGGGTACCTGAACTGGGGGATAAAGTCATTAAAGATCTTGTCAGCGGCTGTTTTGTCCGCTTTGTTTTTAGTGGGGTATGCCTGCGCAAACTGGTGAAATGGTCGATTACAACCAGGATGTACTCATATACACCCCTACTGGTCTCAAGGTTAAAAAGCCAGTGGAATCGTTGTCTTGCCATACTCAAAACTCTTTCTACACCAACATGCCCCATTCTATCATGTAGGTGTGAGTACTGTCTGTTTGTAAATGGCAGGAAGGACTAGTTGTTTGCGACTTGATGTCTTCCTGTAGAGGACATCTCCTTCCATATACATTCTGGACCATTCCCTCAACAGCTTTTTGGTAGATGCATTTGATGTTCGACGACTTTCCTCCCTTTGCTCTATGGTTAGCATTTTCAACTCAAGGATTTTTCCGATAACCAGATCTTTCCACTGTTCAAGTGCCAGCTCCTGGGGACTGATCACTGGAAAAGGCTCTAGAGGGTCAAGTTGCTGAGAGGTTATATTGAGGGCTGCCACCCATGTCAAATCACCTCGCTGGGTTGTCCTGGTTCCTTCTCAGGTGGCATGCACTGCCTCTTCTGACAGTTGCTCTGAACACTGGGTCATGAAGGCATCAATATCAAGGGGACAATGAGAGAGCGTGTCTGCATCTATGTTTATCTTGCCTGGTTGATGCCTAATTTCAAAGTGGAAGTCCGCCAGCTGCCCTACCCAACAATGACTCACTGCATTCAGCTTGGCAGTGCTCATCGCGTATGTCAAGGGATTATTATCAGTATAAACGACAAAATAGCGGACATAATACAGATAGTCCCTAAATTTGTCGCACACTGCCCACTTCAAGGTCATGAACTCAAGCTTCCACTGTGGAGGGGTAATTCTTCTCTGCAGATGTTAATGTACGTTACCCATAGCCGATCACTCTCATTTTGCCATTTTGGTCTTGATAAAGGACCGCCCCAAGGCCCTGTTGGGAGGCATTCATGTGAAGTATGAAGAGGTGGTCAAAATTTAGGCAGGCTGGCACTGGTGGGTTTGTTAGAATGTCTATGAGACGCTGATGTATCTGTTGGTGCTCTCTGTTCCACTCCACTGGGGTGGTTGAAGGTAGTTGGGGCCCTTTTGTCTTGCCATTTGAAGATTTGGGTTGTGTTACCCTCTGCTTAACCTGAAGCAGCTCATACAAAGGTCTTGCAATGCGTGAAAAGTCCTGCACATATGCTTGGTAATAACTTAGGAAACCCAAAAACCTCCAGACATCCCCTACTGTTTGTGGGGTTTTCTCTTTCAGTGCCTGTAACGCCTCTATGTCCTTTGGATCCACCCTCACTTCGTCTGCTGACACCAGCCGACCCACGTATCTGACTTCTTTACGAAAGAATTCACATTTTTCTGGCCTCAATTTAACCCTGTGTCATTGTAGAGCTTTGAGTACGAGGCGCAGCACTTCAACATGCTCCTCAAAGTCTTGTATTAGCACAGGACATTGTCCAGATAGGGTATACAGCACTCATCCCTAAGTGTGTCAAGCATTTCTTCCATGCTCCTTTAGAAGGTGGCTGGTGCATTTGACAAACCAAAAGGTATCCTAACCCACTCACACAGGCCCCATGGAGTTGTAAAAGCAGTGAGATGCCTACTTCCTTCAGCAATAAAGCCTTGGTGATAGGCTTTGCCTTGGTCTAAGATCGAAAACCAACTATAGCCTCCAAGCATAATCAATCAAGTTCTGTATTTGTGGAAGAGGGTATTGATCTGGTACAGTCTTTTTGTTGAGCAGCCGATAATCAATACACAGCTGTAGTGATCCATCTTTCTTCCTCACACACAATGGGTGCTGCATATGGTGACAGAGATTTTACAATCCATCCTTTCACCAATAGCTCCTGTATGTTTTCTTTTACTTCCCTATACAGTGGTTTTGGGATTGATGCATACAATTTTTGAACAGGTGCATCATCCTTGAGCCTATTAGATATCTGAAGAGATGGAATGCACCCAGTGTCGTTGTTGTCTCGAGTGGTTGCCAGAGGTCAGTAGGAGAGGTATTAGGGCAGGTTACATTATTAACTACTGCCATTACAGCTCTGGCTAATGTTGGTTCTGTCGGCTGAGCTTCTGGTTTACCTCTATCAAGGATTTTCACTACATGTTGGATACAGCCTAACTGGGTTTTCTTAGGCAGGGTGACTTCATGCTCGGTATGGTTGGAGATGGGTACACAAATATATGGCCGCCTGCCCTTACTGATCTCTAATAAGCCTTCACCTATACTAAGCTGCCCTAGAGCCACATCCTCCTCTGTTGGCTCATACAATACAAGAGGGTTGTTTGTGTCAAAAGCAGGTGGTAAGTCTGCATCGCACATATGTTGTCTTTCTGGCTGGGATGTTAACATCATCCCTGCATACTCTTATTTTGGCCATGCTGGAGCTTGGGGTTTTCTGGACTTGAATGAGGTTGACCATGGCTTCAACTTGTTCTCCTCCCACACCAAGGGCTTTTCGGAAAAGACTGATTACCATGGCTGATGCCTGACTTTCAACCATTGTTTGGATGACATTGGCTCCTAGTAGTGGCTGAGGAAGGGGAAGCTGGCTGACCAGGAAGGGAGCCTGCATTGCAAGGTTGGGATTGTCATTTCCCGGAAGATTGACTGTTAGCTACACCCACCCATCATATGGGACCAACTGCCCATTTTCCACACATACATCAAGGCTTTCCCCTGTTTCAAGAAACTCTTGCAATGGTCACACTGGGTGATTAGGAATGAAGATTTCCCTCCACTGCCGGTCGATAATGCTTACTTGTGAACCAAAGTCGAACAGTACTGTCACAGCATATCCATTGATAAAGCAGCTCAGCAGACTCTTCCTACCAATTAGTGTGACAATGGGGGCCTTAGCCTCTGGAGGTGTTTGTACTTTTGAAGGGTAGCCCTTGTTAGCTCCTTTCCCTTTTTGCTGTCTATGTTCTTGCACTGGGGTCAATGATTGGAACTGTAAATGTGGAACAACCTCTATTTGTTCCTCAACAGAGGCCGACTCCCATTTCACAGCTGCTTAGCTCTTTTCAAACAGCCAATTGCTTGATGCCCTGGATCCCCACACACAAAGCAGTGCTTACAGTTTTCCAACCCTTGTTGAGTACAGTTTTGTGCAGCTGGAGGTCCAACCTCTCCTCGCGGGTGTGGGCTGGCTTGGCGAAGGAGCAGGATTTTCACTGAAAAAAGTCTGAGAGGTAGCATGCACCTAATGGTGCACTGGGATCTGCGCAGCTGTATTCTTTGACTTAGCTGCCTGCATGACTACGGTCTGTTGGTCCTTTAAAGCAGCAACCATGTTTGTTAGAGCCTCCACCTGTGCACTGAGCTGTTGTATGGTCTCATTACCCTGTTTACTGGAGGTCTGATCCCTTTCATTCATCTGTACACTATGTCCATGTGTTGTCTTCTGGCACGTAGCTTAACCAAGTCTATGCTGGTGTTCGTTTTCATCAGCGATTATCTTCATGACCTGACTTAGGATTTCCTCATCAGTGACAAGGCTGTTTGAAATGAATGGTCTCAACCGCTGCATGATGTCTGTGTACTTTGGCCCTAGGTCCTGACAGACTGTATGGAGAAAAACCTCCTAGATGGTCTTGGGGTCTTAGCGAATATCAGTGTTCACTTGCTTCAACTGGAAGAGAATTTTCTGTTTGAGCCTAATCTTGCGGTACAAAAACTGCTGATGGGACTCTTAATCACTTAGTTTTGTGCACATCAGTTCCTGAAACAATTCAGTGCTGGCCCTCTCCCCAGGATGTGACCTGAGGAAGCCCTTCATTTCACTTATGGTGATTTCATCCTGATTGTAAGCATGCCCTTGAAGACACCTGGCTTGACTATCTTCAGCACACCTCAGATCACTTCTGTCTCAGTGAAACCCTCCCTGATGCCCTCATCAATCTGTTTGCAAATACTACTATATGTGATATCAAAATTGGAGTCCTCAGTCTGCCCCCCATGTACCTTAAACTCCCTGCGTGGAAGATAAGGGAATTCGCTTAGAGAGGCTATCCTCTCTGGGGCTGCCTGTGGTAGTGTATAGTGTTGTGGTGGGAGGGATTTTGGCACATCTCTATTGCTATGCACAACAGATCCAGTGCTAGTTATGCTTCTGAAGTGTTGAGGCTGCCCTCCCAGCCCATCATGGAAAACCAAGTGCTGCTCTATGTTCTGGCCTGTAATATTGGAATCTGTACTACATTCAATGTACGGTCATGTAGCATACACTGCCATATTAGTTGTGCATGTGTCTTGTGCCTGGGTAACCCCATTTGTAAGTCCAACTAAATCACGATTTTCAATAACTCTTCATACTTGGTCATTTAACATTAATAACTGGATCATATCTTCATCCTCAGAATTCAACAAGACATCACATTGTATATACTTAAGTATATTGTTAATACATCCCTCTTCATCAGAAGGCTCCAGTGTGTCAGTCTCTTGATCAATTGTGATGTCTCTTAAAAGCTGGTAAGCTTCAGTGCCTTTGAATCTATACAGATTTTTCTTGTAGCCCCAGATGAGTTCTTTGCGCACTCTTGTCATGACATATCCCTCAGCCGTGTCGCTCCTTTTGGCAGAATTAAGACTCTCCTCGAGGTCCAATCACCCTCTCTGAACGTCCAGCAGCTGTTGTCTTCACTGCAGCTACATCAGCTCACCTTGATCTTGTGGTTCTGGTATCACTGGATCTGCTTTACTGAATAACTCAAATGGAAGCAGATCCTGGACTAGCCCCCAGAATTTGTTACGGGCCCCACAAGCGGGCCACAGCAACAAAAATGACAAAAGTAGCAAATCCAGAAGTGTATGCGAACTTCGCCTCCACCAGAGGATGAGCTACTTTAACCAAGTCTGGAACTGAGCTCAATGGTGATGTAATCTGGGTCTTTGGCCCTGTGGAATAGGTAAAGTGGAGCAGTAACGAGAGCACACCGCTTTCAGTTTGTTGCCCAAGTTGCGTCTGAGGGGCGGGCAGAAGTTCGTCCCTTTACTGCAACCCTGGCGGAAGCACTTCAGTGTGAAACACAATCCTACCAATTTACTGCTCCATTCCACAGTCCCTTTTAACACGGTCCACTCTATAACAGGAATCCTTTGTTTCCCAAATAGCATCACTTTCTATGATTTATTACATTAATAAAAAAAACTTTTTTTTTGAGTGTGCCACATATATTTCATGATTAAGTCCTAGAAGCTATTATACAAGAGAAAATAGGCACATCTATGCTGAGAAGTGATCAAAGGAAACACCCACTCTGAATACAAAAGTCATTTTCTTTCTTACAGATATTTTTTTTCACAACATTCATCGCTTCTTTAATTGTTTATACCTGTCTAGAAGTTAAAAGTACTGTGTTTCCCCTGAAAATAAGACCTACTCCGAACATAAGCCCTAGCATGATTTTTCTGGATGCTCTGTATTATTAGCCCTTCCCCAAAAATAAGCCCTAGTCAAGATCGTCAGCTGAAAAGTAAGGCACCTAAGGCCAGGTTTATACTTCATGCAATGCGGCGCATGTGTCCAAAATATCCGTTAAATTCCAAGGACACCATGCCACATTATCTCTGAAAAGGATGTTTAATGATTACATCCATCAGTTCGGGGATGCGCTTATTCCAGCAGCATTGGTGCAAGACAGAAATGAAATCCCTGGACGAGGCATCAGCTCATCATAAGGTGAATACAAACACTCACATACACTGATGTCATTGTAGCTTCACCAAATCCCCAAACCTTCATGTCTTTGGATGGAAAACTGAGCCCACTGTGGAAACCCACCAGGAAAAACATGCAAACTCCAGGCAGGGAACACAAGGGACGTGACTCCCTGCGAGACAGCAGCACTACTGCTCTGCCACAGTGCCACCCCATATGTTTAACTATTAGCTGTATTCATTATTTAAACAAAGTTAACAATTAATCTGTAAAATGTAACATACATATTTTAATGCATTTCATCATGAAAGTGATATCAAATATAAATCTAAGAATTCTAAATGTGCAGAGAGCTGGAATATTATAAATGTAATGTGTTCTGTGGGGCGATTGCTGCTGTCAGTTCAGGAGGAAGCCCCAGAAGCATGTAGTGATTTAACAACTGGGTCGGTTTTAAGATGATGTTTACGATGGTCTCCTTTAATGATAAAGTAAACCACGAGGTTAAAGTGGACATTTTGAGGTTAAAGCCGAAAATTTTACTTTAATCACAAAATAGACATTTTCATTATGTCCTTATTTTTATTCTCTGTAGCTCAAATACTCCGTTGTACATTCTGACGGTATTGTAAAGGTGCAAAAAAAAAAAAAAAAAGACGGCACAGAAGATTGTATGTGAGACTTTTAAAATATATCGTGTCATTATGATCGGGAATATGTGTCACTTGAATATAAAAGCACCACGAATGCATTTGTATGTTGGCATTTTGCTTCACCACATCGAACCAATGATCCCAGAGGATCCTTAAAGCGGCTGGATTCAGGATTTGAATGTGGAGAGTTATGACGATATTCCAGAAGATGACATGACTGTATTTGGATAAATATATTTATTCATGTACAACAATATACAAGACATCCCCTGAAAATAAATCCTAGTGCATCTTTTAGAGCAAAAATTAATATAAGACCCTGTCTTATTTTCAGGAAAACACTGTATGTTCTCTTTTAAATTGTTTAAAGCAATTTCAGTATGAGCCTTTATGAGATCATCTGACGCAGCATTAATAGCTACTTTATGACAATGGCAGGAGCATCACAGCAAGGTCTTGAGGGCTGGAAGTTTTCTTTCTGATCTACTTGACATGATGAAGATCAGATGGATATGAAATGCTTTTGGCATAGCCTTATCTTTCAATGAGGTACACTACATGTGCATCTTTGGGAATGATTCTAGACGTTAAATAAAACATATCTATAGTCTAAGCCACTACCGGGCCGCAGCCGTCTGACAGCCGGGCCGCGAGAGAACTGCCGGCAACAGAGACTCACTCAGACTTTTCAGAACGCTTGGCGGGCGGGGCTTTGCAGCAGCGCAGAGAGAGGAGAGAGACCGAGGTGAGAGAATATTACAACAAAGTATTTTTATGGTCCCGACAGTTTCCCCATATGACACAAGTCTATAGAAATCGCGTTACTACGAAGTACATTCAGCAGATACTTTCATTACAACGAAGTGACCTTGAAATGCTTGAATGAATCATCCATAGAGCAGTTAGATCTGTGGTCGCAGCTCAGTTGTGCACATTTACACAACGATCCCCAAACAGAAACATTGTAAAAAAAAATCTCTTTCTTTGAACTTTCCTTGTACTGTTTGTATTTTTTTTTTGCTGTTTTTGTTTTCTGTGGTTTTCAGTGATTCCTTTTGCTTATTGCTTGTCAACATTTGAAAAATATCCATTGGAATTTTTTTTTTTTTAATATTTTTATTTTATTAATTTTCATTGTAATCATTCCATACAAACAGATCAATTTATAACCCAACAAATTTGAAAACAAATCAAACCCCACCCCTGAGAAGGAGAGCTTAGCTAAAGGAAAATTTCTTTAAGCTTTTTAATAAGGTAACATTAGACAAAAGAAGGGGAGAAGTAAATATCTATATAAATAAGAGATGGAGAAGGGAGTTAAATGCAATAATAGTTATTTCTCTTATTCTAAAATAATATTGATTAAATCCTGCCATGTTTTAAAAAATTTTGTACAGATCCTCTAACTGAAAATTTGATTTTTTCCAATTTCAAATAATATAAAACATCGGTTTCCCACTGACTTATAAGAGGAGAATTAGGATTCTTCCAATTTAACAAAATAAGTCTGCGTGCCAAGAGTGTAGTGAATGCAATTACCGTTTGCTTGTCCTTCTCCAATTCCAGTCCATCTGGAAGGACACCAAACACAGCTGTTAGTGGGTTAGGAGGGATTGTGATACCAAGGCTGTCTGAGAGGCACTTAAAAATTTTTGTCCAAAATGATGTTAGTCTGGTGCAGGCCCAGAACATGTGACCCAGTGAGGCAGGAGCTTGGTTGCAGCGCTCGCAGGTTGGATCCTGGCCTGGAAACATTTTGGACAGTTTTAAGCGAGACAGATGAGCTCGATATATAATTTTTAGTTGAATAATTCTATGCTTTGCGCATATAGAACTCGAGTGAATTCTCTGCTTTGCTACCTTCCACTCCTTTTCTGATATATTGATTAAGAGATCTTCTTCCCAATGTCCTCTTGGATCTTTGAAAGGTAGGGACTCTAATAAGATTTTATATATTGCGGAAATAGTGTTTGTTTCCTCGGAATTGAGCAGTATTTTTTCCAGCATTGTGGAGGGTGCAAAGTGGGGGAAATCGGGCAATTTCTGTTTAACAAAATTTCTAATTTGAAGATAGTAAAAGAAATGTGTAGCTGGGAGGTTAAATTTTGAACGTAATTGTTCAAAAGATGTAAATATGTTGTCTATATAAAGATCTCTGAGCATTTTAATCCCAAAACTTTTCCAGGTATTAAAAACTGGATATACTTGCAAAGGTTGAAAGAGGTGGTTCTCTTGCAGAGGTGCCACTGATAAAAGATTTTCCATCTTAAAATGCTTCCTAATTTGGTTCCATATTCTGAGTGAGTAAAGCACAATTGGGTTATTAGTATATTTGCGATAACTTTCATTTATTGGAGAGCAGAGCAGGGAATATAAAGAAGTGCTACAGGATTTTACTTCTATTGCGGACCAAGCCTGTTTATGTGCATTTATTTGTGTCCAGGTTTTTATGGCTTGTATGTTTGCTGCCCAGTAATAAAACTGAAAATTAGGTAAAGCCATGCCACCTTCTGCCTGAGGTCTTTGTAGGGTCGCTCTTCGGATACGTGGGTGTTTTGAGTTCCAAATGAATGAGCTTATTATTGAATCTAACTGTTTAAAAAACGATTTATTGATATATATTGAAATGTTTTGAAATAAAAAGAGAAGTTTAGGAAGGATATTCATCTTAACAATGTTAATTCTTCCGGCTAGAGTGAGATGAAGGGTTGACCATCTATGCAAGTCTTGCTTAATTTTTTCCATACAGACGCCAAAATTTTGTTGATAAAGAGCTTTATGTTTACTTGTGATATTTACCCCTAGGTATTTAAACTGATCTGCTATGGTAAAAGGTAGGGTGTCTAATTTAATATTATATGCTTGTGAATTCACTGGAAAGAGTATACTTTTATTCAGATTAATTCTAAGACCAGATATCTTTTGAAATTCTGTTAGTGCTGTTAAAACAGCAGGGACAGTGTTTTCTGGGTCCGATATATATAAGACCATATCATCTGCATATAGAGAAATTTTCTGTTCCAGTCCTTCTCTGACAATCCCCTTTATCTGATAAGAATTTCGGCAGTGAACCGCCAGTGGTTCAATAGCGATTGCTCATCCATTGGAATTTAACTCATTGTCATCCTCCTATAGAAACGGCAGACACGAAAAAAAGATAGCAGTGTTAATGTTTGTGATGTGCAATCTGTTGGAATGGCAAATGCAAAGCATATGTCTTTGTTATATGCAAAAAAAAGAAGAAAAATCTCGGGTTGCAAACGTATGCGAACTGCTTAATAACTTAATAATAATAGAAATGTTATGTAAATTGTGTATAAAACTGACAAGCCCCCAACACCCCACCCGACCGGTCAGTGGAAAAATTTGCATCTAATAAAGTGGTCCTTGCTATCAAAAAGGTTGGGGACCACTGCACTAAAGGATAACCATAGGGTTTCTTACTAGCAACCTGAAATGCTTCCAAAAAGTACTTAGCATGCCTGGGGTACATTTGACGAGCTAGAGTCGAAATATGAAAATTGCCTCTAGGTTTTTTAAAAAGTGTAATGTAATTTGCATTCAGGCTTATAGTTCTACTCTGTTTTCTTTTAAAGAATAGATGTTGAACCAAATATGATAGATATATTGATGTGATATACAGTATATATTTTGTAAAAACTTTATCTTCTTCCCGGTTTCTACTAGCTGCTTCCATTAGATCATCCAAAATAACTAAATAAATTTTCTCAGGTGGGAGAAGTTCGTCATCACATAAAGATGAAAGCCCTTCAATAAATTTTATATGACACAATTTTGTAGAGGTTTCATCATACAACTTCTGCCAACAGCTATAAAACCAAATTACATTTTGTGGCACTTGCGAAAATACATTGTTTGCTTTCTTCAACAGCAGTTTCACATAGTGTGACTTTCCAGAACAGGATGGGCGTGAAATTATTTTTTCTGAAGTCTGAGATTAAAGTCTATCTTAAGATCCATAAGGCAAATTATCTAAATTGTCCAGAAGGACTCCTTTATTGTTTTTTCTAAGTGGACGATCCTTTAAAGTAAAGTTCTTTTAATTTCTAAAAATCTGCTTACCGTGCACTATTTCTTCTTAAGGTGCTTCATATGTATGAGACATTACAAAATTTTGGACCATCTCTGTGAGACAGGCTATATTGACACTGTTTCCTGTTTCATGATTAAGAGTTATCCCTTTTACTTTCATACAGGTTTTTCCTAGGGTTGTTCAGTATGTGTAGTTTTTAGGACCCCCAGATACAAATTCAACAACAAATTCTCTGGGGCTCAGTTTGCTGGTGAGCTGGCCCATATAGTCTCCTGATTTAGATGTAGATATAACGGAACCAATATTATGATATAAAACATGAGTTCATAATTGGTCTAGCATTTCATACAATTCTAAGCACGCATAAGCTGTTGTGAAAACTGCTATAATAACATTCACAGCCTCATTATTCACACACTTTTCCTTGACATACCTCTACTGAATCTAAGCAATTTTGTCACTGATGAAACTGAAATTAGTCACCTTGTACTCTTTTGAAAAAAGGTACTGCAAAAATTCTGAACCGTCTTTTACTAACGTTGTGTTACACTGTTGCTGATTGTGTCTGAATTTACCCCAAGGAGAATTCAAAGATAATGGAAATTTGTCTCTTAGCAACAATCACACTTTCAGATGTTTTCCTGCTTTTTAATTTTAATGCATGATTGTTCTCCCTGTGAATATTACAGGAGCAACACATATATATTTCTCTATTATATAAAAAAATCCTGGGACGTTTTAGCCTGGGACGACACGTGACTTTTTCAGAGAGATACTTTCAAGTCCCTGATAAAGTCCCTGATAAACAAGACTTGATCTGGGAGAAGTTTTTGCCATTTCTGCGGTGGTGGGTGAATGGGATAGTTGGCTGCTTGCTGCTTGGGATTATTGTCACATTTACAAGACAAAAGACGCTGATGAAGAGGTGCGAGCGGATTTAAGGTGGGCCAGTTTTTTTGTAAGCTTTGGTAATTCTAGTGTTAAAAGATTTGTTGTTTGGTGAAAGTGAAATCCACATACGTGAGCAGCAGAGATGCAAAGTTGCTGGTGCTGGTGGCAAAGCCCCCTAGTTTCATAAAAGTAAATGCGTGTTTTGGTAAATGTTTTTAAAATTATATCACTTGAGTGAGTAAGGTGTTTAATACTTGAAGTACCAATACTTATTAAATGATTCTGTATTGTTTATATTGTTAGTATAATAATAATTCATTACATTTATATAGCGCTTTTCTCAGTACTCAAAGCGCTATCCACACAGGGAGGAACCGGGAAGCGAACCCACAATCTTCCACAGTCTCCTTACTGCAAAGCAGCAGCACTACCACTGCGCCACCTGTGAGTATCTTGATGGCGGCACGGTGGCGCTGCTGGCTCGCAATAAGAAGACCAGGTTTGCGTCTCAGTTCCTCCCTGTTTTGAGTTTGCATGATCTCCCCATGTCTGCGTGGGTTTCCTCCAAATGCTCCGGTTTCCTCACTCCATCTATAGACATGCAGGTTAGGTAGATTGGTGTTGCTAAAAACTGGTCCCATTATGTGCTTGGTGTGTGTGTGTGTGTGTGTGTGTGTGTTTGTGTCCTCCCTGAAATGGATTTGCATCCTGTCTAGAATTTGTTCCTGCCTTGTGCCATTATTATGGTTATTTCTGAAATTTTACCCAGGATAAAAATATGTTTAAAATTTTGGTTAGGGTGCCTCCATTCAAATACAAAAATAAGAGTGGATATTTACATTTATTTTGGCTCTGTTTCAAGTAGATATGGTCCTTTCTTGATATTCTTTTGGAATAACCAAGATTCCAGATTTATTAGTCATATATATTCAAGACAAGCATAACATATAGTGAAGTGTAACAGTTTAAACAGGACAAAAGACTGGGACTCTAACTTATAAGTATGTTCTTACCAAAAAAAGTAAGGCAAATCTCTTGAATTGCTTAATAGATATTATTGCTTGTTTTTCTAAAGAAATTATTGCATTATTGAAAGTTGCACCCTTTGTACCTTACTTCCATAGACTGTCTTTCATTTATTTTGGAACTGAACTAACACATTGATTCAGATTTTAAACTTAACTTTAAAAATGTTTTGTTTGGGTAGATGCAATAATTACAAATCAGATTTTTAAATGATTTTTAATCCTTTAATCACCATATATAATTTCTTGTATTAGGAATTTGTTATTTCTCACATATCCCAACTTACTCTCCAAATGGAGGTATAATTTTTTATAAATAATATTGACGTTATTAGGTCATTGGTCACTGCTGTCTTTGACCACTTTGATCGTGTGTCATCGACTCTGTTGTCTGATTTGGTGCAACGCCTGAATCCTACAAATTGCCCCCATGGACAGTGTCCCCTTTCAATTAGTTAAGGGGGTGTTTGATTCTGTCAAAAGTATTGTTACCTTAATTAATGCTACTTTGATTTCTGGTTGTGTTCCTGCTACCTTGAAACATGCTGTGCTGCAGAAACTTTTTAAAAAGCAAAATGTGCACTCTCTAATGTGTCAAATTTCAGGCCAATTATAAACTGCCTTTTTTACCCAAAATCTTAGAAAAAGTTGTCCTTACTCAACAAGGTTTACAATGACCTCCTCCTAACTACTAATGCTGGAGATTCTGCCACTCTTGTACTGCTAGATCCTGCCTCAGCTTTTTATATTGTGGATCTTACAATTCTTATATCCCACCTTGAACAGTATGAAGGAATTCAAGGTAATGCACTTAAATGGTTTAAGTCTTATTTAAGCAATATGAGCTTTTCTGTTAACTTGGGTGAGTTTTCATTCTCTTTAGCTCCTCTTACTTGAGGGGTTCCGCAGGATTCCATCCTTGGACCAGTTGTCATTTTGTTATACATGTTACCTTTAGGCTCCATTGTTAACAAGTATAGCTTCTCCTTTCCCTTCTATGCTGATGAAACTCAAATCTATTTGCTACTAAAATCAAAGCAAGACAATACAGACCCTCCATGTGTGCTTGAATGATATTAAAACTTGGATGGCAATGAATTTTCTTAAACTAAATGATAATAAAACTGAGATTGTGGTGTGCAAAAGTTCAGAAGATTTGAGTATCTCTGATATTGCTCTTGGATGTCTTGACATATATGTATCATAAAGCTTCATTTAGGAACCTAGGTGTGATCTTTGACAGCTCATTCAAACTCGAGAAACAGAAAAATTCTGAGGTTAAATGAAGCTTTTTCCAGCTGAGACTTTAAGGTAAGGCTTTTCTTTCTTTCAGTAATCTTGAAAAGTCCATCTAAACTTTTACAACATCTCGTTTGGACTATTGTAATTCTTTGTAGGTAGGTATTGATCAGGTCTTGTTGTGAAGCCTACACCTAGTCTACAACTTTGCTGCTCACTTATTGAAGTCTCTCATAAGCTTGGCCATATTTCACCAATACTGACCCTACTTAATTGGCTTCCAGTTCGCTTCAGAATTGATTTTACAATTCTATTTCTTGTTTTCAAATGTTTGAATGGAATAGCCCCATCTTGCTTCTTCGAACCTCTTCACTTGTATATGCCAACATGAGCACTGCAGTCTACTAGCCAGATCCTCTAAGTTGTCCCAAGGTCAGTGTTGAAGCATAGGGGTGATGAGGCTTTTGAGGTGGCTGCTTCTTTTCTTTGGAAAGGCTCACCTTATTATATTAACTCTGCCCCAGCATTGGCCATTTTTAAGTTATAATTAAAATTTTCGCTGGCATTTGACCCTGCAAGAGGTTGACATTATGTTTGTATATGTTGGCTCATGTACATTCATGATTATAAATGCTGTATGTATGTATGCATGTAGGTATGTATGCATGTATGCTGTATGTATGTATGCATGTGGGTATTTTGAGTTTATCTGCTTTGTTTACTCTTTCTTGTACTGTACTTTGGTTCAGTTTTGACTGTTTTAAATGTACTTTTAAATAAAGTTTGCCTTGCCCTGTTTTAATACATAACACTAAGAAGTGCACATCTGTGACAATGGTCTACAAAGATTAAGTTGGTTGCAATATTTATTACAAAATGTTAAACAATATATAAAATATGGAACAAGAATTGTAGGTTGTAACAGAACAATGAGGGACATGTATGTTTGTGTTACATTTTCTCACAAAGCAGAGTAATTTTTCTTTTTCCTCTCACAAAGGTGAGGGGACTAAAGACATATTTTCTCTCCTTTTCCTCTGGAAATTCAGATAGGGAATCAAATTTCTGAAGGGCCTCTATGTCGTCTTTCTCCAATGACAGTAACGAAGGGAATGAGACTTGCCCCATGAACACAAATTTATTCGCAGCACACCACTTTACTGCCTCCTTAATATGCTGAAGGATTCTATGTTGCTGTAATATTTTTATGAAAGAAAAAGAAAATTCTTTAAATGGTCATCATAAAGGTTATAACATTTTCCTCCACATTTACAAGGAATGTAAAAAAGGAAAGAGAAAAAATAGTGTATATTCTTAATTTGTTATACATTTTTAACCTTACTTGATCACAGATTCTGCAAGACATCAATATTTCTTACAATACATTATTATTATCACAAGCACACAATGCATTTAAAATTTTCTAAGGCCTTTAAGAGTTGTATATCTGTGTCAGAAGACATTAAACAGGCTTTTAGTCTTTTGTTTCCTATTGACTCCTGCTGGTTAATGACTAACAGTATGCATCTGAGATAAGCATTAAAAGTCTTTTCATACATTTTATTCACTATCTAATAAACATTGTAAGCCAGTGTCAACAAAATCTATTTAATCTTTTTTATAGAAATTTATAAAATGATGTGTCTGTACCTGCTCATTAATGACCTGTGCTGGATATTGGAGAAGGGAGGCTGATGTTTCTTCTAAAAGAAAAGATTTGAAACTTGTATTAACGCAGTGCTATGTAACAGGAGAACATTTTTTCACTTCATATGTAGTACACGTCTTTTCATTAATGGCTCAATAGAGTCTACACCTGAAAACAGAAAAAATGTATATTTACCTAAGGAAATGTTAAAAAATAACCAAAAAAACATGCACAAAAAATGACACTGTCCAGGCTGTACATCATGTCTGTACCTTCTAATATTTTGTTGGGTTCTTGGCCTTCATTTAGAATGGCATTTGCTTGCTCAGACCAATGAGAGCACTTACATCAGTGATTTCAGAAAGAAGTATTAAGTTTATAATGGTAAACATTGCGATTATTTGTCTTTGATTTACAACATGGAGCATAATTGCCACATTACCACAGAACTGAGCGAAAGTTGTTAAAGGAAAATTAAATTTCATTTACCCCTTGGAGCTGGAGTTCAAAAGCAACATTCTACACCACCACTTCCTCAACGCTAGCATGTCATTCTAAAGAGGATTGAGCAGAATCTAGTTAAAAGGAGTTTAATTTTACAAAAATATTTATGCAAACCAATTACAAACATACATTTAAAATATGTGGATTTTGAAAGGTAGGTTTTTGGAACATCAAAACCACTAGGGGCAATATGCTATAAATAAAAAAAAATAATAGAAATATAATAAAATAATATAAACATAATACAAATATCCAACACAAATTGTAGAAGGTGCCAAAAATGGCAACCCACAAGCAGATAGAATCTACCCTCCACAAATGCTACAATGAAAGAAGAGAGAACTAAAGATGAGACACACCCTTGTTAAAATTAAAGGGGGTCTCAAGGATGCAATACAACATGTTTTACAGAGAAACCATAGAATGGTTATTTGGAAACCATGATACAACATTAAATACAAACAAATACAAAAATATAGCTATAATATGAAATGGTCATACCATCAACATGAAAATTCCACGGTCATGGTTATTCATCTAACTTGGAAGGCCCTAATACAAGGATTAAAAGTTTAATTGAAGAAAAAATATTAAATACTGATATGCAGTAAACTGTTGACATTGACTAATAAACAAATACAACATACAAATGGCCACTTGTGACACACCCTCTGTTTCATTTGTAGATAGTAAAAACTGTCCAACAATAGAAAATGCAGAATTAGCTGAGCTTTTTAAAATGTATTTAAAAAGTTCTAATTTAGAAATCTAAATATCAGTAATCTTTTCATGTAAGGCAGCCTAGTGTCATTGTTTTAATAAAACACACAAGCATACACTACTGGCATAATTACCTGCATACTTTACAATGTGGGCTTCATGGCTCTGAAGTTGGGCAATATACAAAAACAGTGTGTAAAGTTCCACATTGAAAAGTTGGAAAATAAGAAGACACAGAGCCTTTTGGAAAATACTGTTATGAGCACAGTAATAATGTTAGTTATAGCCAAAAACACTTGATAAAACAAAACTTTGAAAGGTTAAAAGTACAAATCATAAAGCTAGCTTACAGAACTTTTAGCCCAAATTTCCTAAAATCAAAAAGTACTTTATGATGCGGTGAGAAGATCTTTTCTTAAGATAGATAGATAGATAGATAGATAGATAGATAGATAGATAGATAGATAGATAGATAGATAGATAGATAGATAGATAGATAGATAGATAGATAGATAGATAGATAGATAGATAGATAGATAGATAGATACTTTATTAATCCCAAGGGGAAACTCACATACTCCAGCAGCAGCATACTGATACAAAAACAGACAATAACTTTGTATAATGTTAACGTTTACCCCCCCCCCCCCCCCCCCCAGGTGGAATTGAAGAGTCGTATAGTTTGGGGGAGGAACGATCTTCTCAGTCTGTCAGTGGAGCAGGACAGTGACAGCAGTCTGTCACTGAAACTGCTCTTCTGTCTGGAGATGACATTGTTTAGTGGATGCAATGGATTCTCCATAATTGATAGGAGCCTGCTGAGTGCCCGTCGCTCTGCCACAGATGTCAAGCTGTCCAGCTCCATGCCAACAATAGAGCCTGCCTTCCTCATCAGTTTGTCCAGGTGTGAGGCGTCCTTCTTCTTAATGCTGCCTCCCCAGCACACCACCGTGTAGAAGAGGGCACTCACCACAACCGTCTGATAGAAGATCTGCAGCATCTTATTGCAGATGTTGAAGGACGCCAGCCTTCTAAGGAAGTATAACCGGCTCTGTCCTTTCTTACACAGAGCATCAGTATTGGCAGTCCAGTCTAATTTATCATCCAGCTGCACTCCCAGGTATTTATAGGTTATATTTATTTACTCAGTTTGAAGCAGAATGAATATGTAGGGGACGTACCAAGTGCCACCCTTTCCTCACCCCAAGAACAAATAAGGGTGTCACTGAACCAATCCAAGTCCCAAGCTGAGACTTCAGCAGGGTGTCCAAAGGTGTATGTGTGCTAAAGAAGCACATCTTGTTATTTTAAAAGCTGTTCGAAGTTTCATTTTAAAAAAAGTCTATGTTAAGGAAAAAGTTGACGTCGAATTTATTCTCGATATTTCCACTTTAATCTTGCTGTGAGGCAGCAGCGCAACCACCACGCCACAGAGCACCCACATGATTAATACATCTATACTAATTAATAAAAGGCAAAGCCCTCACTGACTCACTGACTGACTGACTCACTCATCACTAATTGTCCAACTTCCTGTGTAGGTGGAAGGCTAAAATTTGGCAAGCTGATTCTTTACAGCTTACTTACAAAAGTTAGGCAGGTTTCATTTCGAAATTCAACGCGTAATGGTCATAACTGGAACCTCATTTTTGACAATATACTGTAATGGACGGCAGCTTGATGGCCGTGGGAGGCGGAGTTGAGTGTCACGTCATCACGCCTCCCACGTAATCACGTGAAAAGACTGTGAACTGAGTAAGGAGAAATGAAGGAAGAGCCGCAAACAGCGAAGAACAAAAAATTAATTAAACAATTGAGAAGGGAGCGAGTGAAGCATACAAGCATCTTCATAAGGGAAACAAAGCACGGTGTAAAACGTAAGTTTAAATTAAGTTTATTGAAACGCTCCCGTTGCGGATTGCAATAACATATTCGCGAGATAAAAGAACTCAGTAGGGAGAAATGAAGGAAGAGCCGCAAACAGCGAAGAACAAAAAATTCATTAAACAATTGAGAAGGGAGCGAAACAATAAGAAGCCAGCGAGTGAAGCATACAAGCATGTTTATAAGGGAAACAAAGCATGGTGTAAAACGTAAGTTTAAATTAAGTTTATAGAAACGCTCCTGCTGCGGATTGCAATAACATATTCGCGAGACAAAAGTTTAATGAGAAGACACGAGGTATAAACGAACCACACGCCGTAGCGCAACGTTAGGGGCAACAGTTTCAACCATTCTGTGATCTGCTTCTCGCAACTGAAAGACGGCACATGGCGGATGTTAGCCGACTTGCTGACCGCAACGTTAGGGGCTTCAACTCTGGCGCTGACGATAGAGATTAGATTCCTGAGAGGGGATGAAGTGAGCGTGTATGCCTGATGAGCCCAGAATTAGAGAGAAACACGTGTCGCATACTCTTTGCATTATTTGAAAGTAAACTATTAAAACCATTCTATGATCAGCTTCTGGGAACAGAAAGAGGGCACGTGGCGGATGTAACGCGACTTCCTGACCAACCACAAGCGTTACCTGGCAGGTAACCACCCATACAGTCAGATTGTGATTCAGAAAACGAATGCCATGAATGTAATTACCACGATCTACATACTGTCAAATAAACGAAACACACGCCGTAGCGCGACAGCTGTGAAAAGCGAGGTTCAGAAAAAAACAGATCCTTAACAAATTGTTATTGGTATACTGTATTTTCGATCCGTTTAAAAAGGTTTTCTTTTCTTAAAAAATTAAAAGCAGTACTTCGCCGCAACGAAGCGCGAGAATTTGGCTATATATATCTGCTTCTCACACTTAAAAGAGGGCACGTGGCGGATTTTAGACGACTTCATGACCAAACATTACTGTTACCTGCCAGGTTGGGTTACCACTTTTAATACAAAAAAATAAGGGACGCATACTGCAGCGGGTGCCACATCCCAGTGCCAACACTTTGCAGACTGTACTTAAAAGACCCGCCCTCCTCACTGGACAGTTAAAAAGAGCAATCAAACTAACGATGACGTCAAGTATTACCCAATCAAAAGTAGGAAAGGAGGCATCTTCATAAAATGCGTGTGGGATGATTTGCATGAGACGCTGCTTTAAAAAAAATGATAAAAAAAATAAGGGATAAATCCCGTCCCGTATTGATTCAAAATGGGACGCGCAATTTCATTCTCAAATACGGGACGATTCTGTATTTTAAAGGACGGGTGGCAACCCTACAGTGCCAGGTAACCACCCATACAATCAGATTGTGATTCAGACTAGGAATGCAATGAATGTAATTACCCCGATCTACATACAAGGCGAAAGTCTTGCAACATTCAAAGATGGTGGTTTGGGATAAGTACACCATAGAACATAAAAAAGCTTATGAAGCCTTGAACCAAAAAAAGCAAGATCTCAGAGATCGTAAAAAAAAAATAGGAGGTAATGTCGTTTTACTCGCTGTAGATTTTAGTCAAACATTACCAGTTATTCCACAAGGGAGACCAGCAGATGAACTCAACGCGTGTTTAAAATCCATGCTTCTCCCATGCTCGGTTATATGTCGCGTGTTCTCGGGTAGGTACACCAAAAAATGTATACATTTAGGCATGTTATGGGCAAACGAAAAATGAGGTATACCCGAAGGCACTGCAGTAGTACTGAATGTAACTTTACTTCTTAAATGTTAATGTTTTACTGTTTAATAATTTATACGCTTCTTATATGTTGTTCAAATTCTTTTATGAAAATACCAGTGACAGAGCAATGCACGATAACATGAAGTGAATACACCATACGCATCCGCCCACGGCCGCCCTGGTGTGCGCAGATAGGAGTTGATTCTACAATAAAATAAAATAAAGATAAAAACCCAGGATTGTTTCCTGCCTTGTGCCCTGTGTTGGCTGGGATTGGCTCCAGCAGACCCCCGTGACACTGTGTTCAGATTCAGCGGGTTGGAAAATAGATGGATAGATGGATGGATTTTACTGTTTAATAATTTATATTTATATGAAATGTGCTTCTTATATATTACTTCATATTCTCATATGATAATGATGTTAATGTTGTTTATATTGATTTCTATGTTATTGAAACTGCATGTATGTGTGTATATGTATGTGTATATATATATATATACATATATATATATATATATATATATATATGTATATATATATATATATATATATGTGTGTGTGTATATGTATATATATATATGACAGCAACACTCATAACAATGACAACACAATTACATTGACAATCATGTTAGGTTATTTTTAAAATGTTTCCTTTTTTTTTTTTCATAACCTCTTTAACACACTACTTCTCCGCTGCGAAGCGCGGGTATTTTGCTATATATATATATATCTGTATGTGTGTATATATATGTGTGTGTGTATATATCTATATGTGTATATATATATCTGTGGGTATATATATATATATATATATATATATAGATATCTATATACATATCTGTATGTGTATATATATCTGTATGTGTATATATATATATGTGTGTGTATATATATATCTGTATGTATATATATATCTGTATGTGTATATATATATGTGTGTGTATATATATCTGTATGTGTGTATATATATCTGTATGTGTATATATATATCTGTATGTATATATATATATATGTGTGTGTATATATATCTGTATGTGTATATATATATGTGTGTGTATATATATATATATATCTGTGTGTGTATATATATATGTGTGTGTATATATATATGTGTGTGTATATATATATGTGTGTATATATATATGTGTGTATATATATATATATATATATATATATATATATATATATATATATATCTATATATATCTATATCTGTATGTATTTATATATCTGTATGTGTATATATATATATGTGTGTGTGTGAGTGTGTTTAGCAACCTTTTATCTGACTTGTCTATAAATTATGATCACGTAGTACTGATGGGAGATTTTAATGTACACATTGATGTGGAAACTGACACTTTTAGCAAATGTTTTACTTATTTGTTAAATTCAGAAAGATTTTGTCAGAATGTCAAAGGTCCAACTCATAATCATAACCACACATTAGATTTAATTATAACTTACAAAGTTGAAATTCAAAATTTAATTATTACTCCATTAAATGAAGTTATTTCTGATCACTACTTAATTACATTTGATTTGGTCCTGCCCTTGCGAACACACTCCCAGATTAAAACAAAGACAGTGCGGCATCTAGATTGTAATTCTGCTTCAAAATTTATAGATACTTTGAGTAAGTCGAGTGTAATTGTGGAAAACCATTTAGATCAGTTAACATCAAATGTAAACACAGAAAACAATTTAGATGAGCTAACATCACATTATAATGTGACCTTGAGAGATGTTCTGGACACAGTGGCTCCCCTTAAAACAAAAGTGATCAAAGCACATAGAAACTCTCCCTGGTTTAATGAAAACACTCGAGCTCTTAAATTAGAGTGTCGAAAACTGGAACGCAGATGGAGAACAACAAAGCTACAGGTCTTTCAAATTGCATGGACAGAGAGTGTTAATAAATATAAAAAAGCCCTCTTTAAAGCTCGGTCAGAATATTATTCCACATTAATAGATAGCAATAATAAAAATCCTCGGGCACTGTTTAGAACAGTGGCTAAATTAACAAATGGAAATTCAGATCAATAGTGCAAAATACCAACAGACATTAGCAGTACAGACTTTATTAACTTCTTCAATGAGAAAATTAAAAATATAAGATCCCAGATCTCTGCATCACAGTACAAACCAAATACTAGCTTAGCAGACCCTGTCTCACATTGCACTCAGCACTTTAGTAATTTTAATCCTGTAACTGAGCAGGAAGTCTTAAGTTTAATTTCTAAAATGAAGCCCACTACTTGTTCCCTAGATCCAGTGCCAACAAAACTAGTAAAAAGTGCAATGGATGTTCTTGCAGCGCCTATCCTAAACATTATCAATAGTTCATTATTGCATGGCACAGTACCAGATGCACTAAAAGTGTCAGTCATTAAACCATTACTTAAAAAGTCAGACCTTGACCCACATATACTAAATAATTATAGGCCTATTTCAAATTTACCGTTTCTCTCTAAAATACTAGAAAAAGTAGTCGCCAGTCAGCTTCAGACACACCTTATGCATTACAATTTATTTGAGAAATTCCAGTCTGGTTTTCGCACTGGTCATAGTACAGAAACAGCACTAACACGGGTTCTAAATGACATTCTGATATCCTCTAATGAAGGAAACTCCACTGTAATTATGTTGTTGGACTTAAGTGCAGCATTTGACACCATCGACCATTCTATTTTACTGCACAGGCTAGAAAATGATGTTGGGCTTACAGGCACCGTGCTCGCTTGGTTTAGTTCTTACTTATCAAATCGATTCCAATATGTACAGAAATGTGCTGACAGTACTCCATCATTATACACAGAAGTTCAATATGGTGTCCCGCAGGGTTCAGTACTGGGACCTTTACTGTTTTCACTGTACATGCTTCCACTGGGATCTATCATTAGGAAACATAATGTTAATTTTCACTCGTATGCAGATGACACCCAGTTATACCTTTCATTTAAATCAAATGAAGTTTCTCCAATGCTGTCTTTAATTAGTTGTGTTAGTGAATTAAAGGAGTGGATGAATAAGAACTACTTGTCTTTAAATACAGATAAAACAGAGATGTTAATTGTTGGAGGGAATGATGCTGATCACAATAATATTTTGTCATCATTTAACTCAATGGGAATCCCAGTCAATTTTACTGAATCAGCCCGCAATCTAGGAGTTATCTTTGACTCTAGCATGTCATTTAAAGCGCATATTACAAAGTTGTCCAAAACATGTTTCTTCCATCTTAAAAATGTTAGGAAATTAAGGCGCTTTTTAAATAAACAGGATTCTGAGAAATTAATTCATGCATTTATCTCTAGTAGGATTGACTACTGCAATGCGGTGTTCACTGGATGTTCAAACTGTTCTTTATACAGCCTCCAGTTAATCCAA